>NC_092052.1:47236656-47388761 GCF_003086295.3 Arachis hypogaea | reverse complement strand
ACTTAGAATTCTTTAATGCTTAGACACTAAGAATTCAAGAATGCATATGAAAAACAGAAAAGACACAAAACATGCAAATGCAAAGATCAAGCAAGAAGACTTACCAAGAACAACTTGAGATCATGAAGCATATGAATGCATGAATTTTGAAATGAAATGCATGCATTGCCAAACTTATAGACTCATGACCAACAAGACAAATATTTTGAGTTTTTATGATTTTCTAATTTTTTTTTTTGGATTTTTTTTCGAAAATTATATGAAAAAGAAAATAAGGATTCAATTTTTTTTTTTAACATGAATTCCAGAATCTTGCCATGTTTAGTTAAGCTTCATCCAGGAATTAGACATGGCTCATGAGCCAGCCAAGCTTTCAATGAAAGCTCCGGTCCAAAACACTAGACATGGCCAATGGCCAGCCAAGCTTTAGCATGTAAATCAGGAACAGTAGCAGGTGGATTAACAACAACTAGCTTGCTCTTGATAACAAATTGCTGCCTCAGTCCAAATAAATTTAGACATGGCTTTAACAGCTAGCCAGGCTTCACATGCTTCATGAAACACTAGAATTCATTCTTTAAAAATTTGAATAAATTTTTTTTTTCGAAACACGAGAAAATTTTGAAATATTTTGAAAAACTTTTTTGAAAAGAAAACAAAAGAGAATTACCTAATCTGAGCAACAAGATGAACCGTCAGTTGTCCAAACTGAACAATCCCGGCAATGGCGCCAAAACTTGGTACGCGGAATCGTGATTACACTTTAATTATGTAAAATTCATTTCTCTTTCTTTCCCTGGAAATGGCGCCAAAAACATGATGCCAAGACCATGGTTTACGACTCCGTGTAACTAACCAGCAAGTGCACTGGGTCGTCCAAGTAATACCTTACGTGAGTAAGGGTCGAATCCCACGGAGATTGTCGATATGAAGCAAGCTATGGTCACCTTGTAAATCTCAGTTAAGTTGACTCATATGGGCTACAATATATTATGTAATAAAACATAAAGTAAGGATAGAAATACTTATGTATTCATTGGTGGAATTTCAGATAAGCGAATGGAGATGCTTTCGTTCCTCTGAACCTCTGCTTTCCTGTATCTTCATCCATCAGTCTTACTCCTTCCTGGCTGGCTTTATGTGATACATCACCATTGTCAACGGCTACTTTCGGCCATCTCTCGGGAAATGATCCAATGCCCTGTCACGGCACGGCTAATCGTCTGGAGGCATCACCTTTGTCAATGGCTTCATCTTATCCTCTCAGTGAAAATGATCAACGCCCCTGTCACGGCACGGCTATTCATCTGTCGGTTCTCGATCATGCTGGAATAGGATTTACTATCTTTTGCGTCTGTCACTAATGCCCTGCAATCGCGATTTTGGAGCTCGTCACAGTCATCCAATCATTGAATCCTACTCGGAATACCACAGACAAGGTTTAGACTTCCGGATTCTCTTGGATGCCGCATCATTCTAGCTTACACCACGAAGATTCTGGTTAGGAGATCTAAGAGATACTCATTCAGTCGAAGGTAGAACGGAAGTGGTTGTCAGGCACGCATTCATAGGGAATAATGATGATTGTCCGTTCATCACATTAGATTGAAGTACGAATGATATCTTAGAAGCAAAAAGATGAATTGAATAGAAAATAGTGTACTTTGCATTAATCTTTGAGGAACAGAGCTCCCACCTTATCTATGGGTGTAGAACTTACCGTTAAAAATACATAGTGAAAGGTCAGCATGGCGAATGGCCAGCCCTCTGATCTAAGAACAAGCATCCAAGATGGTCAAAAAGACTAGTAAAATGTCTATTTATAATAAACTAGCTACTAGGGTTTACATGAGTAAGTAATTGATGCATAAATCCACTTCCGGACCCACTTGGTATGTGCTTGGGCTGAGCTTGAGTGTTGCACGTGTAGAGGTCCTTCTTGGAGTTGAACGCCAGCTTTTGTGCCAGTTTGGGCGTTCAACTCTGGTTTTGGCTCCTTTTCTGGCGCTGGACGCCAGATTTGGGCAGAAAGCTGGCGTTGAACGCCAGTTTACGTCGTCTATTCTTGGCCAAAGTATGGACTATTATATATTGCTGGAAAGCCCTGGATGTCTACTTTCCAACGCAATTGGAAGCGCGCTATTTCGAGTTCTGTAGCTCCAGAAAATCCACTTTGAGTACAGGGAGGTCAGAATCCAACAGCATCAGCAGTCCTTCTTCAACCTCTGAATCTGATTTCTACTCAAGTCCCTCAATTTCAGCCAGAAAATACCTGAAATCACAGAAAAACACACAAACTCATAGTAAAGTCCAGAAATGTGAATTTAACATAAAAACTAATGAAAATATCCCTAAAAGTAACTAGATCCTACTAAAAACATACTAAAAACAATGTCAAAAAGCGTATAAATTATCCGCTCATCACGTGCCAAGAGAAGAAAAGCGTGGCAAAAATCAAGAAAGAATGGAAGCTAAGTTGGAAAAGTAAACTGAGCTTCACAAGGAATAAAAGGGGAAGGCAAGGTACAAGGCTAAGTTCAAATAGTTAACTGAGCACTAAAGAAAGCAAGGAAATGGCATAAAGCTCATAAATCAAGCCACCAAGGTTACTCCATGGAGGCAAAGGCGCTCAATTGCTTTACTTAATGGAGTGCTACATTATATTGCTAGGCATAAGGAAAATCATGAAAAATAAGCCAAAATGCTCCCTCCATGGTTCGAACTTGGAACCACACGCTACTCCTTGCAAGGGAATTCAAGAATAAATAGCTAGAATGCTTCCTCTAGGATTCGAACTTGGGAATTCCTTGAAACATAAGGAAGGAGTGCCACCAAGCTTGCAAGGAAAATCAAGAGGAAATAGCTTAAATGCTTGAGCCAAGTTTCGAACTTGGGAATTCTTGGAAACACAAGGGAGGAACACCCACTCAACCAAGGAAATTAGCTCCAAGGCTTCCTCCACCAAGTGTTGAACCTGGGACCTTGAAGTCTCAAGCTAAGCGCTACAAGGAAAGCTCAGTTGGTTTTTTCCAACTGAGCATTGCCTCTCCAAGCCTCCACACTTTGGCACAATTTTGGCACACCAAGGAAGGCTGTTTTGCGCATCATGACACAGACCAAGGTACCAAGGAGCAAGCCTTGTGCGCACAAGGAGACACGACCAACACTTAGAGCTAAGTTGGATTTTCCAACTGAGCTCTAGTGTCACACACTCCACCAAGGGCTGGGCGCACCAATTTTGGCACACATGGGCAGCATGCTTGAAAGCTAAGTTGGATTTTCCAACTGAGCTTTCCCTGGAGGTGCAATTTGGGCTAGAAATTGGATTAAAATCCAATTTAATTCATTTCTTCAACAAATCAAAAGCCCACCCAAATTCCAAAATCCAAGAATAGAAAGTGTATAAATAGGAGTTAGTTTGATGTAATTAGGACTTTTGACTTTTGGACTTTTGAACTTTTGGGATTTTTATTTTTACTTCTAGACTCTTATTTTGAATTTTCCTTGGGAGCTTTTACTTTGTAATTTCTGAGAACTTGGAAGGAGAATTGATCTCTCTTCTTCTTGGTTCTTGCTTGAGCACTCTTTTATTTTCTTGCTTTGGATCTTGGGTGGAGAATTGAAGAACTTCTGTTTCAATCTCACTTGAGATCTTGTTTAATTTTTCTGCACAATTGAATTCCACTTTTTGTTTACTTTACTGCTTCATCTTCTCTTTACTTCTGCAATTTACTTTTCTTTATTTCCTTTGCAATTATTTTTGTTGGATCAAGGAAGGATTTGAGATCTAGACTTGTTATCTAGTCTCTTCCACCCTGAGATCTTCAACCTCTTCTACTTTGCTGCAATTAAGCACTGCTTTCTCTGTTTTTAAATTCTTCAAGGCATTTTACTCTTCTGTTTGAGATCTACTTCACTGCAATTCAATTTTCTCTTTTATGTTTAATGCAATTTACTTGTTCCTGTTTAATTTCTGCAATTCCAACTCCCAATCCCTTTTATAATTCAAGCAATTTACATTTCTTGCACTTTAAGCTTCAGTTATTACATTTCTTGCAATTTAAGTTTCTGCAATTTACCTTACTTGTTCTTTAAGATTCAGCACTTTTACTTTCCCGCTCTTTAATTTACTACAATTTCCCCTTCCCCTTTACAATTCATGCAATTTAGCTTTTGCAAATTACAAATCACTCAACCAAATCTTGATTCGCTTGACTAAATCAACCACTAAACTAAAATTGCTCAATCCTTCAATCCCTATGGGATCGACCTCACTCATGTGAGTTATTATTACTTGATGCGACCCGGTACACTTGCCGGAGAGTTTTGTGTTGGATCGTTTTCCACACTATTAGGTGCCAGAGAAGAGAATTTACCTCCGGAAGTCAGGTACTGATCGACCTCCCCACACTTAAGGCTTTGCACCGTCCTCGGTGCCATCTGTCAAAAACAGGGGTGGGCTAGTAGCAGTATCTCCACAGTCGGGACCATCATGGCTCCTGGTGCTGGTAAAAGAAGTGGAGTCCAGAGTGTCTGAGTCCGTGAATTTGCCCATGATCAGCTCCTTGAGGTATGTGAATTGGCGCTTGTTACGGCGCTCTCTCATCTTAGCTTTCTGTTCATGCCGACCCAACCGTTCAAGTATCTGCTGGAGCAATTTCTCAGTGGTGATGCTTGTGGTGTAGAAGAAGGAATATCTTCAACTGGCTCAGTAGGCTGGCTTGTAGTGGCTGCTGAAAGTCTGAGGTATTTTCCGTTAGGGACATATTGATCATCCCGTGGAAGCATGGCTTTGGTGTCCCCAGCTCTGTAGGAGACTCCGGCTGCCGAGACAAGATCTGAGACCAGGACGGGAAAAGGTAGGTTGCCCGCGATTTGTACATGCTCCATAGCATTCCGGATATGTCTTGAGAGATTCAGAGGTTGGTCTGTAAGGATGCACCATAGTAGAATAGCCATGTCTGCAGTGAAGGATGACTCATGAGTGCTCGGAAAGACGTAATGGGACATGATCTGTGCCCATACGCGAGCCTCCAAGGTAAGTGCGGAAGCCAAGATTCCCTTAGGGCGGGTACGGTGGTATCCGTAGATCCAACGGCTGCCAGGTAATGCGATGACTCCGAGAACGGAGTCCCAATCAAATTGGTATCTCTGGCGCTGAAGGGTGGCTTCTTGAAAAGCGTCCATTCCTGCTGGAATAGGGGGAAGACTTAGAGCTTGCTGAATGGCCTCTTCTGTGATGGGGACTTGCTTCTGCCGGACATAAACAGACTGCAGGGTTGGTATGTAGAAGTTGGAGTAGAACTCAATGACCCAAGAGAGATTGACCTGCCTCGGCTGTCTCTGTAAGAAACCCCATTGTCTTCGTTCAATTTGCGGCTCAACAAAGGAGGCAATATTGGATGAGAGGATAAGAAGGTATTCATTGTTATAGTTACTTTCTGCTAGGATAGGGAACATCTGCTCACAGTAGCGATTGGGAAATCGCGCAGTGTCCTTTGCTGGAAAGGCTTTCTCCTTGTCATCAACCTTTATTATCCTCTTAACTCTTTTTGTTAAGGGCTTGACTGCGGTTGAAGAAGGCTCTGCCACTAATGCTCTTTTAGTTCCTCTTCTTGCTAGTGGTTTGGAAGTAGCTTTCTCTTTTCCTTTCTTGGTGGCCATCCTGAAAGAAGGGAAGAGAAAGGAAATTAAATTCAAAGAGATAAAGCAAGGAAGAGGGTATTGTAAGTGATAGTCAATGCACAATAAAGATAAATGGCACTAACACATGGTTCGGATTACATGTGAAACGCTCATCAATGGAAATATAGCAAGTGCATGTAGGACAATGGAATGCAAGAGGTTTATTGGCATGCAAGCAAAGACATGAGTAGCATATAACAAACATTCAATGTCCAGTTTAGATTACCATTTGTAACAAACTATCACGTTTGTATCGACAATTAAATCTAATTAATAAAAGAATAAGGGAAAGTTGTGAAAGCAAGCATTGAATAGTATAGCAACATAGAGAAGTGCATAATGCCACATGAGCTTTTTCACAAACATATAGCATGCATGGTGAATAGGGTATAGAAAATATGAAGATAAACATGCAAGCAATCCCTTAAATAGGAGAAAAATAATTGTAAAATAATTTGCAATAATCCACAAGCATATAATGGGGGATGATGACTCAAAAAGGTTTCTAACACCATGTAAAAGGAAAAGAAGAAGAAGAAAAATAAAAGTTTGAAAAGAAAAAAAAGAAAAGAAAAAGAAAATAATAATAATATATATACATAATAGAATAAGAATGATAGAAAAGAGAAGAAGGAAGAAGAAGGTAAAACCTTGTTAATGGAGGAGAGAGAGAGAGTGAGAGGTGAGATAGAAAGGGGAAGGGGGAAAGAAGAAAGAAGGAGGGAAAAGAAAAATTAGGATTTGGAGGAAAGAAAGATAAGATAATTTAGCAATTGGGGCTTAGCTGTGCGGCGCATGCGACGCGGCCGCCTGGGGCACGCGTTCGCGTGGGGACGCGTCAGGGAATGGGACGCGATCGCGTCGGTCATGCGGTCGCGTGCCCTATGTTGCGCTGCTGGCGCGAGTGCAGCCTCGCTCCAGCACAACTCTCTATTCGATTTATTTTTTAATTGCCAAAATTGGGTGACGCGATCGCGTGGGTCATGCGATCGCGTGAGGGTGTGTCAGAAAATAATTGACAAGGATTGTGCTTCCAGCACCAATCCAGCACCACTCTCGCACAATATAGCATTGTGCACCCTTTTACGTCGAAAGTGCAGGGCACGCGGCCGCGTGGGGAACGCGGTCGCGTGGGAGGCCATGATTTCCATGCGACGCGGTTGCGTCGGTGACGCGGTCGCGTGGGGTAATTTGTGCCATTGGCACAACTCCAGCGCTCTTCCTGCGTAACTTTCTGTTCATTTTTATTTTTCTTTACTCCCCCTGCCACGCGGACGCGTCGCTGGTGCGATCGCGTCGCGCGACGAAAATTTTTTTTTTTTAAAGATAAAGATATGTAATGGAAAAAGCACGAAAGCATTAATAAAGAGAAGAGTTATTTAAAGAAGAAAAACTAAAAGTGAAGAAAAGAACGATCATACCGCGGTGGGTTGTCTCCCACCAAGCACTTTGCTTTTACGTCCGTAAGTTGGACGCTTCAATAGCTCAATCTGCTGCGATGTGGGGATCTTCCAGGAAAAAGATCTCAAGCTCCTTATTTTTCTGCACCTTCTCACCATGGTACAGCTTCAGGCGTTGTCCATTAACCTTAATAAGTTCAGAGCTTGAAGAATGGCTTAGGTGATAGACTCCGTACGGTTCAGCTTTCTCTACTCTGTAAGGTCCTTCCCATTTTGATCTCAACTTACCGGGCATGAGTCTCAGTCGAGATTTGTAAAGGAGAACAAAATCTCCAGGTTGGAACTCTCTCTTCTTGATGTTTTGATCATTCACAGCTTTCATTTTTTCCTTGTATATTCTGGAGTTCTCATAAGCTTCCAGGCGAAGGTTCTCCAGTTCCTGCAGTTGCAACTTTCTTTCAGCTCCAGCATTCTCAATTCGCATGTTACACTCCTTAACTGCCCAGAAGGCTCTGTGTTCTATTTCAACTGGGAGATGACAAGCTTTTCCATAAACCAAGCGGAAGGGACTCATCCCAATGGGTGTCTTGTATGCTGTTCTGTATGCCCACAGTGCATCTTGTAGTCTGGTGCTCCAGTCTTTTCTATGAGGCCTTACTATCTTTTGCAAGATACGCTTAGTTTCTCTATTTGACACCTCGGCTTGCCCATTAGTTTGGGGATGGTAAGCTGTTGCAACTTTATGGAATATCCCATGCTTCTTCATCAAGCCTGTTAGTCTCCTGTTACAAAAATGGGTGCCTTGATCGCTCACGATTGCTCGTGGTGATCCAAAGCGGCATATAATATGGTTTCTCACAAAGGAAACAACAGTGTTAGCATCATCAGTGCGGGTAGGAATTGCTTCCACCCATTTGGAAACATAATCCATAGCTAACAATATATAAAAATATCCACTAGAATTTGGAAATGGACCCATGAAGTCAATGCCCCAAACATCAAAAATTTCACAGAAAAGCATATATTGTTGAGGCATCTCATCCCTCCTGGATATGTTACCAAATTTCTGGCATGGGTGACAAGATTTACAAAACTCAGCGGCATCTCTAAAAAGAGTAGGCCACCAGAATCCGCAGTCTAAGATCTTTCTAGCTGTTCTTTGAGGGCCAAAGTGTCCTCCACTCTCAGATGAAAGACAGGCCTCTAAAATGGACTGGAATTCTGATTGAGGTACACAACGTCTAATTATCTGGTCAGCGCCACATCTCCATAAATATGGGTCATCCCATATATAATATTTAGACTCGCTTTTCAGCTTGTCTCTTTGATGTTTAGAAAAATGTGGAGGAAATGTGCGGCTAACTAAATAATTAGCAACAGGTGCATACCAAGGGACTACCTCAGATACTGCTTGCAGGTTGTCAAAAGGAAAATTATCATCTATAGGAGTAGAATCATCCTTAATATGTTCGAAGCGACTCAAGTGGTCCGCTACTAAATTTTGATTACCACTCCTATCCTTTATTTCTAAATCAAATTCTTGTAACAGCAGTATCCAACGTATAAGTCTTGGTTTGGACTCTTTTTTAGCTAGTAGATACTTTAGAGCTGCATGGTCCGAATACACTACTACTCTAGTACCAAGTAAATAAGCCCGAAATTTATCCAGAGTGAAAACAATAGCAAGTAGCTCTTTCTCAATAGTAGTATAATTGGACTGGGCAGTGTCCAAAGTCTTAGACGCATAGGCAATAACAAAAGGATCCTTACCTTCATGCTGAGCCAGTGCTGCTCCTACTGCATGGTTGGAAGCATCGCACATGATTTCAAACGGCTGGCTCCAATCTGGTCCTCTCACAATTGGAGCCTGAGTTAGAGCGGTCTTCAGCTTATCAAACGCTTGTTTGCAATCCTCACTGAACTCGAACTCAATGTCCTTCTGTAGTAATCTGGATAAGGGAAGTGCCACCTTACTAAAGTCCTTAATAAATCTCCTGTAGAAACCTGCATGGCCAAGGAACGAATGGACTTCCCTCACAGAAGAGGGGTAAGGTAAACTAGAAATAACATTCACCTTTGCTGGGTCTACAGAAATGCCATTATTAGATACCACATGTCCTAATACGATTCCTTGCTTTACCATAAAGTGGCATTTTTCGAAATTCAATACAAGGTTTGTATTAACACATCTATCTAATACTCTAGATAATCCATCTAAGCAAAGGTTAAAAGAATCACCATAAACACTAAAATCGTCCATAAAAACTTCCATACAGTCCTCAATAAGATCAGAGAAAAGACTCATCATGCACCTTTGGAAGGTGGCTGGTGCATTGCACAAGCCAAAGGGCATTCTCTTATAAGCATAAGTCCCAAAAGGATATGTAAAAGTAGTCTTTTCCTGATCCTCAGGAGCTATATGAATCTGAAAATAACTTGTGTAACCATCTAGAAAGCAATAATGTAATTTACCTGATAGGCGATCCAGCATTTGATCAATGAATGGAAGTGGGTAGTGATCCTTACGGGTGGCTTGGTTAAGACGTCTGTAATCAATGCAGACTCTCCAAGCATTCTGAACTCTAGTTGCTATGAGCTCTCCATGCTCATTCGTCACGGTAGTGACTCTGGACTTCTTGGGCACCACTTGTACTGGGCTTACCCATTCACTGTCTGAAATGGGATATATGATACCGGCCTCCAATAGTCTGGTCACTTCCTTTTTGACAACTTCCAAGATGGTGGGGTTCAATCTTCTTTGTGGTTGACGGACAGGTCTTGCTCCATCTTCCAAAAATATTCTGTGCTCGCATACTTGAGGGTTGATTCCCACTATGTCTGCCAAACTCCACCCAATTGCCTTCTTATGCTTCCTTAGTACATCAAGTAACTGCTCTTCTTGTTGAGAAGTCAGTTCCCTTGCAATAATAACCGGAAGCTTCTGCTCATCCTCAAGATAAGCATATTTGAGATGTGGAGGGAGAGGTTTCAATTCCAACTTTTGATCATGGGCAGGCTCTGGATTATCTGGGGCTTGCAAAAATGGTGAAGTGTCCTCATTGTCAGTTAAGAGGGTCCCCACACTTGGATCTTGTCCAGTGTGCCTCCCTTCAAACTCTTCTTTTTGAACTTCAGCCACACTCTCGTCTATGACATCACACTGGAAGATAGAACGATCTTCTGGGGGGTTGTCAATGACTCCATTCAGATTGAAGATCACTATGCAGCCATCTATTTCAAAGGAGTATGTTCCTGAAAAAGCATCCAATTTGAATTTTGATGTCTTCAGGAATGGTCTTCCAAGTAGGATTGATGATGGCTTATCTGAATCATTATGGGGCATCTCCAAGATATAAAATCAGTAGGAAATGTGAGCCCTTTAATGTTCACCAAAACATCTTCAGCAACTCCAGCCACTGTAATAATGCTTTTATCTGCTAACACAAAACGAGCTGCCGACCTTTTCAAGGGAGGGAGCCTTAAAACATCATATATAGACAAAGGCATTATACTGACACATGCTCCTAAATCACACATGCAATCATAAATTACTACACCACCAATAGTACAACTAACTATGCAAGGACCTGGATCACTACATTTTTCAGGTAATCCTCCCATTAAAGCAGATATAGAACTACCTAAAGGAATAGTTTCTAATTCATTAATTTTGTCTTTATGGATACATAAGTCTTTTAGAAACTTTGCATATTTAGGTACCTGCTGAATAACATCAAAAAGGGGAACAGTTACCTCAACCTTTTTGAATATTTCTACCATTTTAGGATCAGGTTCCAGCTGCTTCCTGGGCTTCCTTGCAAGTTGTGGAAATGGAATGGGAGTAGTGTTTTCTGTGGGGCCTGCGTCTTTTTGTGCTTCTTCCTGTGGTTGAGCTATCTCTTCAGCTATGTCCTGTATATCCTCTTGCTCTTCAACATCTTCGATTTCTACCACCTCTTCAGCTGAGGCGTATTCTGGTGGGCTTGGTTCCTCCTGATTCCTCTCCTGCAGTGTGGTTCCGGACCTTCAGGGTGATGGCATTAATGCCTCCCTTTGGGTTGGGTAACGGTTGAGAGGGGATTCCAGTGGTGCTTGAAGGTTGGTTACTGGAATTTTGTGTTGAACTAAGCTGTGACATAAAAGCTTGCAGAGTAGAGGTGAAACCATTCAGACTGGCGTTAATACTGCTCACGATGGTATTTTCCATGGCCAGTTGTCTTTTCTCAAAAGCTTGTAATAAATCTTCATTAGAAGATACAGAAGAATGAGTAAATTGAGAGGTTTGCTGCTGATTGTTCGGTGGTCCTTGGTTTTGCCTCAGGTGAGGTGCTCGGTAAGGTTGATTTTGCTGCCTATTGTTGTTATTATTCCACCTCTGATTTCCCTGATTGTTGTCCCTCCAATTCTGGTTTGAATTGTCCTGCCATCCATGGTTATTATTTCCACTTTGATTGTACCCTTGGTTGGGGCGGTCATAGAAGTTGTGAGTGGATGCCACTATGTTGTCTTCTTGTTGGAGCTGCGGGCATTCATCAGTGTAATGGCTGTAATCAGCACAAATTCTGCAAATTCTTTGTGGAACTAGTTGTTGGTTTTGCTGCGGTTGAGTTTGCTGAGCTTGTTGATTCAACTGCATTTACTTCAGCAGGTTGGTCATCTCACAGATGCTTTAATTTAGAGCAGCAGTCTCTATGCTAGAAGATACTTCTGCAACGGCTTTTGAACGGCCTGGCTTCTGTCTGTATTTCTGAGTAGATTCAGCTAAATCACTGATCAATTGCCAAGCTTCATCAGTGGTCTTGTACTTCTTCATAGACCCATTGCTGGCACTTTCCAATGTGGTCTTATCTTGGGGCCTCATACCTTGTGTGATATAGCTGAGTAGCATGATCTTGTCAATCATGTGGTGGGGGCATGCTTCCAGTAGATTATTGAAGCGCTCCCAGTATTCAAAGAAAGTCTCATTGTCATCCTGAACAATTGTAGAGATATCCTTCCTCAGTTTATCAGTAACTTCAGATGGAAAGAATTTCTCCAGAAACTCCTTTCTGAGTGTATCCCAGTTGGATACATTTGCTAGAGGTTGAGTGTAGTACCACTCTCTTGCTTTTCCCTCAAGAGAGAACGGAAAAGCTTTCAGCAGAATTGAAGTTTCATCAGTGCCATCACGCCTGACAGTAGAACAGGCTGCCTGGAAGTCTCTCAAGTGCTTGATAGGCTCTTGAGCAGGTAGGCCATGAAACTTGGGCATCAAATTTAGCAGTGCGGTCTTTATTTCAAAATCCATAGCTACCGCTGGATGATGCGCTTGGAACGGTTACATTGTAAAATCAGGAGCTCCTTCCTCCTGAATGGTAACTCTTCTAGCTGCCATGTTTTCTGCAAGTAAAACAACCGAATCAGTAGAACGGGGGCTGGTTTCTTCCTCAGATTCACTTTCAGATCCGCCCTCAGAGCGGGCTAACCTACGCTGTTCTCGCCTTATTCGTGAAATAGTCCTTTCAATTTCAGGATCGAATATTAGCAAGCGCAGATCAGAAAGTGAACGCGTCATTTGACGGAAGAAACATGCAACTCATAGTAGCAAAATTAAATAAAAAGAAATAAATAAATTCTGATTAATAAAATTAGCACTCTATTGCAGCTCCCCGGCAACGGCGCCAAAAATTGATGGGAAGTAGAAGCTGGTGAATTAAAAATTTATTAAAATGATTACGTTGCAAGTATAGTTCTTAACTCACCGAGAATCTGCTTATCAATTTAGAAATATGTCACAGAGAGTTTAAATTAAAATTACTGGGAGTTTTAAGTCCCAGGTCGTCTCCCAACGAGTTGCAGAAAGGTGTGCTGTTTTATTAATCAGATGTTCCAAGAAGTTGAGCTAAGTAAATTGGAATTTAAATTGAGGATTTTTAAATAATATAAATAAAAGCCTTGACTGGGAATTGATTGGTTAGAATCTCTATCATTGATGGCGTGATTGTAAGATTAATTTGTAATTAATGGTTGTTCTGTTTGGTTCTCCTTTAGGTAAGGGAAAGTCAAACAAGTGAGAATGCCAGATCTGTTCACAAGTTGCAACCCACTTAGTTCAAAGGGATTGGCGTCGGTGACAGGATAGCAATCCAACATTTAACCCAATTACAAATTTTCTTTCAATCCTTCCAACTCAAGAGTTCCTTTTAATCAACTCCCCATCAAGTAAGGAAACTACTCACGCATTGTAAATAAAGAATCCATAGCGCATGAAAGGGAATTAAAAGAAGACATGATTGTTGGAATTGAAATTGAATTAAAAAGAAATAATCCTTGCATTAAATAAGGTCCAAAAACTGAATGAATGTGTGTGTTGTTTCTGCATATTCTCTGACTCTAGTCTGCTGTTCTGGGCCGAAAACTGGGCCGAAATAAGGTCCAAAATCGCCCCCAGCGGATTATGCAGATTGCACATGTCACGCGATCGCGTCGTCCATGCAGACGCGTCGCTTTCGCTTTTTCCTCTCCACGCGTTCGCGTCGTCCACGCTACCGCGTCGCTTGCGCTTTCCAACCCGTGCGGCCGCGTCACTGCGATTTGTGCTCCTTCGCGCGGTCGCGTGAGCTATGCGACCGCGTCACTTCTCGCTGGTTATCTCCTCAAATTCTTGTGTTCCTTCCATTTTTGCTAACTTCCTCTCCAATCTCCATCTCGTTCATGCCCTATAAAGCCTGAAACACTTGACACACAGATCACGGCATCGAATGGAATAAAGGAGAATTAAAAATAAATAGTTAAAGTCTCTAGGAAGCAATTTTCAAACATGTACTGAATTTAGTAAGGAAATCTAATTGCATGCTAAATTGATGAATAAGTGGGCAAGGATCATGACAAAACCACACAATTAAACACAATATAAACCATAAAATAGTGGTTTATCAATCATCATCCACTTGTTTTCCTTGTTTGGTTTTGAGTTACTTATCGCTTCTAATTGTGAATGCTTGTTACTTAAAAACTTATCCTTATGCCACTTACCTTAACCCATTTTTCACTAACTCACTAATTCTAATTTTCTGACACTCTTTTTCAATTCTAACCAAACTCAGCTTTTAAAATCTCTTTTCTGGTTTTTCACTTTCTTTTAACTTTCTAACCATGGCATACTGATAATTTTTCCTACTTAACATGCCTTCTATTACATTTTGGATTGTGAATTCTTCCTTTCAAACTTTTCACTCCTATAAAATCCTTAATGCACATTCACTTAACTCATTTACCTCATTCTAATTCTCCTTTGCCACTTTGTGTTTCTTTTGACTATTTGCCTATTTGTTTTCCTATTTTTATTCTATCCTGGTTTTCTGTTTTTCAGGATGTCAGATTCCCAGAGAAAGGGAAAAGGAAAGGCTACCACTGGCAAATGTAAAAGAGGAGAATCATCTTTGTCTATCATAGATCTCAAGCATGATGCCTCCTGGCGGGAGAAAAACTTCACCCCGCAGGAGAAGGCCGACCAGCTACTTCCCGCCACTGATCCGATTAAATTTGCAAACCGATACTGTGAGCTTAAGTATCCGGTGTTTGCAACCTCCAGAAACCTATACCTGGAGAGAACTTTGAAGATCCCAGAAGAACTCCAGCAGTACACCTCTGATCAAATCAAACAAAGAGGCTGGTTCTTCTTGGAGAGAAACCTGACAGAGGTCCATGCATCTTGGTTAGGAAATTCTACTGCAACTACTTCAAAACTTCCCTAGATGCAGTGAACCTCAGAGGGAAGCAGATTCTGGTTACTGAGGAGGCGATAGAAGATGTTCTGAAACTTCTGCCTAAGATTGATCAGACAGATGGTTATCAGAAAGCTGAGGAGGATATACGCTTTATGCGATTTGAGTGGGATGCAGTCAAGGCGAGGATCGCCCTTGACCCGATAGTTCTTTGGATCATGGGTCAGAACACTACCTTGCCCAAGGGAATCAAGCGGGCATACTTGAATGATGAGGCTCGGCTTTGGCATAAGATACTTAGCAACTTCATTATGCCGAGTACTCACGAGACTGAGATACCAGCCGCTATGATCACCCTCCTATGGAGGGTGATGGAGGGTAAGGACCTGTACTTGCCACGCTTTATCCGGTACTATATGGCCAGGGTCCACGTCCGAGGCACTCTCCCCTTTCCCTATTTGGTTACCCAGCTGGGCCGTCAAGCTGACGTGCCTTGGGAGGATGCTGATGAGAGGCCACCAACTGCAGAATGCAAGAAGATTATCCCGCACAGCAGGAACTTTCTGGCCTTGGGTTACAGACCTCCAGCCCTCCCTAGTGACACTGCCGCACCATCTGCCGGCCCCTCTTCCTCTACAGCTACACCTTCCACCACCACTGCACCTCCACCTGCCCCAGAGCCCATCTATCATCTAGTGCACCGCCTGTTTCGACGGCTTGACCAGATGGAGCGTCGCAACAAGCGACGCTATGAGCACCTGAAGCTGATGATACGCTCTAGCGACATCCCCTCCGAGCCTGACACACCATCCGAGGCATCTGAGGATGAGGCGGATGATCCCGAGGCTGAGACCCATCCCCAGGGAGAGACAGAGCATGCAGGCACAGAGCAGGCTGCACCACAGGCAGAGGTTCCACATCATATTCAGGCTGTAGACCCCGAGATCCCCATTCAGACAACCCCTCCTCCGCAGCAGTCAGACCCTCAGCCAGTCACCACCACAGAGACCCCAGCTACCATCGCTTCCAGTGATGACACCCCTTCACACCCTGCTTGAGTGAGCATCAAGGACGATGCTTCATTTTAAGTGTGGGGAGGTCACCATCTTTGGCGTATTATTTTGGTGAACCACTACAGACTCTTTTTCTTTTATTTTGGATATTTTTCTGTATTTTCCTCTTTATTTTTATTTTTATTTTCTGAGTACTTATACACTGCTACTTTTATGTATTTTCATTCTATTTCTGCAGTTTGCACTTTAGTTCATATTTTAGTTATTTAGTTTAGCTTGCAATTCTAACTTAGTAGTTATAGAAATTGTGGATTAATTAGTATAGTTTACCCTTTTAGCATATGATAGCTTAGTTTAAATTGAAAATATAGAAAGGAAGTAAACTAGAGACTTTAACAGAATTAAAACAATCCACACACCTTGTATATATAGCATTACATGTTAGTTAGTTAACAACATTTCATCAATGAGAAACACTAGAACTTTAAAGCCACCTTAAGTTTTACATTGAGAATAATGGGAATTTTTAACTAAATCTGCATGACATACATAACTGATAAATGATTTTTGAGCTAGAGAACATACAGCCTGTGAGTTTTGAGCTTAATTTTATGGTTACGTTCAAACCATAATTTTTATTCCTGTGTGTTCCGCCCTTCTTTTATATTCTGATGTTCTTTACTTTGTTTTAATCTATATGTCCGATTATAGAATATAAAGATACATACCAAGAGAGTGACTGAGGCCATTGTTTGATTTTAGCTCACTTTATCCCAAAATAGCCTACCTTTCACATCACCCTTGTTAGCCCCCTTGAGCCTTTAAATCCCCTTTTTATTTTATAAACCACATTACTAGCCTTAAGCAGAAAAACCAATAAAAATCCCAAGTTGAATCCTTGGTTAGCTTAAGATAAAAAATTATGAATAGTTTAAAAATATGGGAAACCTATTGGGAACATGGATGATAAAAGGTAAAAGAGTTGAAAAGAACAAAAATAAATCAAAATGAGAATTTTTGGGAAGCATGCTCATGAGAAATCAAATTGAAAGAATTACCATGTGCATTCAAAAAAAAAGAGAGTTATTTATTTTTCAAGCATATGAATAAGGGAATACAAAAGAATTCCCCAAATGCAAAAATAAAAGCAATGCACATGGGATAAAAATAAAAATTGAAACATGAGCATGTAACATCAAAAGTGGGAAAAGATGGGAAAATAGGTAAAGTAGCTTTGTTTTACTAAGTATGTATGTTAGGTGAGATCTTAGTCTAATTGAGGATTCACTTATTAGCTCACTTAGCCTTATACATATATCCTTACCTTTACCTTGGCCCCATTACAACCTTAATTAAAGACCTCATGATTTTTGGTATGTCTATATTCTATAATTGTTGATTGGTTAGATGAAGAACAAAGTTATAGAAAGGAAGAATAAAAAGAAGAATAGAGTGATTAACCCAATAAACACTGAGTGACTAGAGAGTAAACACAAATCCAGTGAGGGTTCAATAGCTCATTAACATTTATCTCTGTTTAAATTATTTAATTTTTTTGCAAATTTGTAAAATGCTTTTCTCTCCCATCTCAATTGTAAAGGCACTATATTACTATCTAAGGTTAGGCTATATATATATATATATATATATATATATATATATATATATATATATATGTGTGTGTGTGTGTGTGTGTGTGTGTATATGATGACTCCTTGAGAATGTGAATTAATTCAACTACATGCAAGCCTTATATACAAGTGAGTGAATAAAAATTAGAATTGCATGATGCATGACTCATTTAGGTAGTTGCATTTAGGTTAGATTGCATTGCATGACATTCCACCACTTTAACCTTACTTATTACCTTGGACTTAGCATGAGGACATGCTATTGTTTAAGTGTGGGGAGGTTGATAAACCCATATTTTATGATATATTTTGTGCTTAATTTGAGTGATTTATTCAATCATTCACCCACTTATTCATATTAATCGCATGGTTTTACTTCTCCTTCCTTATTATGTGACGTATGTGAAAAACATGTTTCCTATGCTTTAAAATTAATTATTTTAATTACCCTTATTTCCATTCGATGTCGTGATCAGTGTGTTGAGTAGTTTCAGATCTTCTAAGGGGGGAATGACTCAAAGGATGGAAAGGAAACATACAAAAATAGAAGGAAAGCACAAAATGGAGTCATTGAAGAAACTGGCAACCACGCGATCGCATGGACAACGCGATCGCATGCCAAGCACGAAGAAGCAGCGACGCGGCCGCATGACTGACGCGATCGCGCGCCTTAAGCATAACACATATGACGCGGCCGCATAACTGACGCGACCGTGTGGTAAGGAAAAGCTCCGAACGACGCGACCGCGTGACCCACGCGGACGCGTGACAAAGGCCACGCACCAGAAATTGTAGAAAACGCTCATAGAGAATTCTGAAGCCTTTTTGGCCCAAATCCAAGTCCAGAAGGCATAAACCAGAGGTTATGAAGTGAGGGAATGCATCCATTCAGGCAGAGCTCGCCAATTTTTACTTTCCATGAATTAGAATTAGTTTTGGAGAGAGGTTCTCTCCTCTCTCTTTTGGATTAGGATTTAGATTTAGGATTTTTATTCACTTTCAGGATTATCTCTTTTGATCAGGTTCAATATTCCTTTTATTTACTTTTGCAAGTCATTTTATGAATCCTTTCATGTTACAGATTACTCTTTTATTAATGTTATTTGAGGTATTTCAGTTTAATATTGATTTCTTTTATTTATGCAATTGTTGCTTTTACTCTGAAGACATTTTTATTCCAGTAGATTTACTTTCCCCCTTTTGGTTTTGGTTAAGAAATCAGTAACTCAGGAGTTGTCAAACTCAAACATGATTGATAATTGTTATCTTGTTAATTGAATTGAACTTCAATAATCCCAATCTTTTCTTAGGAAATAAATAGGATCCGAAGATCAAACCAATTAATCCCTTGACCTTCCTTTATATTAGTAAAGGCTAACAAAGTGGAATTACGATTCAATTATTATCATCATTGATAAGGATAGCCAGGATAGGACCTCTAATTTCTCATACCTTACCAAAAGTTTGCTTTACAGTTATTTATGTATTTTTAATTGCCATTTAATTTACTCGTCATTAAATTACTTGTTCCTCATTCTTGAAACCCCAATTCTACAATCTTCATAACCAATAATAAGAACATACTTCCCTGCAGTTCCTTGAGAAGACGACCCGAGGTTTAAATACTCGGTTATCAATTTTAAAAGGGGTTTGTTACTTGTGACAACCAAAACGTTTGTACGAAGAGATTTTTATTGGTTTAGAGACTATATCTACAACGCGACTGTTTTTATAAAATTCTTTACTGGCAAAAATCCTGTTCGTCAGCGCGCTTTCAAAAAGAGAAGAAGAAACGCTTCACATTCAAAAGCTTCCGCAAAGTCGACAAAATGCTCGAGTTCGGCTTCACTAGAGAAGGATCGAAGTCCAAAAACTAAAACTCGACCTCAAAAGGAAGACCGTACTCGAGCAGGGGCACTGTTCATACCCTGGGTCGAGCTGTCCGACCCGGGATGTTTTAACGACAAGTCGACCGACCTCTTCAGGTCAGACTATCCGACCTCATCAAGAGCTCAGCAAAATCACTACAGAGCCCCAAGAAGGCCCAAACGAAGGAACACAGCCCAAATCTAAAGGCAGCCAAAGCCTAGAAAAATAAAGGCGGTTCCCTTGAAGATAAGATGACTGACGTTAGGATTTTTGCCAGTAAAGAATTTCATAAAAACAGTCGCGTTGTAGATATAGTCTCTAAACCGACAGAAATCCCTTCGTACAAACGTTTGGTTGTCACAAGTAACAAACCCCTTTGAAATTGATAACTGAGTATTTAAACCTCAGGTCGTCTTCTCAAGGAATTGCAGGGAGGTATGTTCTTATTATTGGTTATGAGTTGTAAATTGGGGTTTATTAGGAGGTAAGGAGGGAATATATTGAATGACAAGTAAAATAAAATAATAACAATAAAATCTCTTGGCAAGGTATGGAGAATTGGAAGTCCTATCCTTATCAATTGCGATGAGAATTGGGTTTTAATCCCACTTTGTTAACCTCTAACTATGAAGGTAAATCAAGTGGATTAATTAGCTTAATCCTCAGGTCCTAGTCAATTCCTATGGAAAGACTAGAGTTATTGGAGCAACTCCCAATTTCAACCACTGCTTTATTTGACAGCTCAAGCGTTACCAATAAATCAACCAAAGCCAAAAGGGAAAAATCTAAATTATTTAAATAAAGGAAAGCAATCATAGATCTGAAAATACCTCAAATTAGCACTAATAAAGATATCAAATGTAATATGGAAGAGTTCATAAATTAAATTAGAAAAATAAATAAAAGGAACATTGAACCTGTGATCGCAAAAGATGAAATAATCATGAAGTGAAAAGAATCCTAAGTCTAAATCCTAAGAGAGAGGAGAGAACCTCTCTCTCTAAAAACTACATCTACTCCTAAAATTGTGAATGTGAGAGCCTCCCATGAATGGATGCATTCCCCCACTTTATAGCCTCTAATCTGTGTTTTCTGGGCCGCAAACTGGGTCAAAAACAGTCCAAAATTCGCTGGGTTCAAATTTTGCCACGCTGGTTTTTCGTCACTGCGACGCGGCCGCATGGATCACGCGGTCGCGTCGCTTAGCGTCAGGGGAACTATAGCATATTATGTATAAAATTGAAACCCCGGACGTTAGCTTTCCAACGCAACTGGAACCGCATCGTTTGGACCTCTGTAGCTAAAGTTATAGCTATTTGAGTGCAGAGAGGTCAGGCTAGACAGCTTAGCAATTTCTCTAACTTCTTGCATTCCTTCCACTTTTGCATGCTTTCTTCCCATCCTCCAAGCCATTCCTGTCTTATAATATCTGAAAACACTTAACACACATATCAAGGCATCTAATGGTAATAAGAGAGGATTAATAATAAGCAAATATAAGATCAAAGAAGCATGTTTTCAATCAAAGCACATAATTAGGAAGGCAAATGTAAAACCATGCAAATAGTATGAATAAGTGGGTAAAGAGTAGATGGAAACCACTCAATTGAGTACAAGATAAACCATAAAATAGTGATTTATCAATCTCCCCACACTTAAACAAAAGCATGTCCTCATGCTAAGCTCAAGAGAAACTATAAAGGAATGAAGAGGAATGGTAGAATGCATGAAATGCAACCTATGAATGCAACTACATGCAAGAATGTTTTTACTTACTTGGTTAAAAATAAATAAATTCTCTAAGACAAATATAAATCAGATTCCACTAATTCAAATCATATAAAATAAGGCATAAGTAAACTTGTAAGAAGATAGCTCATGAAAGCAGGGAACATAGAATTTAGCACTGAACCCTTACTGGTAGTGTATATCACTCTAACTCTCAAGTGTCTAGGGTCAATCACTCTACTCTTCTCTAATCATGCTTTCTAAACTTTGTTCTTCATCTAACCAATCAACAATATTTAATATACCAATGCAAACATCATGAGGTCTTTTCAAGGTTGTAATGGGGCTAAGGTAAGGGTAAGGGTATATGTATATGGCTAAGTGAGCTTTATAAATTGAATCTTTAATTAACCCAAGCTTTCACCTAACATACATATACTCTATATAACTCTAGAATCATGCCTAGCTACCCATAATTCCCACTTTTGTATGATTCCATACTCATGTACCAAATTTTTCTTTTTAATTTATCACATGTGCATTGATTAACTTAACATTGGGGTAATTTTGTCTCCTTATTTATTTATTTACATTATATATATTTTTTTCTTTTTTCTCTTTTTTTCTTTTTTTTTTTTTAACTGAATCATAAAAGCAAACATAACTTATCAATGCACATAGATTCTCCATTATTTTTCTATTTTGGTTTTTTTCATGAGTAGGTTCCCAAATCCCCAATATTAAAATAAGTTATAAATATGACACATTCCCTTATTAACCTAAGTTCCCACAATTTTTCCACACTTAGTTGATGCACAATCCCTATCTTAAGCTAACCAAAGATTCAATTGGGATATTTAATTGTTTTTATGCTTTAAGACTAGTGATGTGGTAAAATACAGAACAAGAAGGGGTTAAAAGGCTCAAAGTGGCTGACAAGGGTGATTTAAAGGGTAGGCTTATTTGAGATAAGTGAGCTAAAATCAAATAATGGCCTCAATCATATGCAAGTATGTAAATACACTAAATAATGGACATATAGGTTGGAACAAAAGATAGATTACAATCATAGAGAAGGGAACACACAGGAATAAAATATTTATGGTTAAATAATGTAACCATGTAAATAAGCTCAAAGTCTCACAGGTTGTGTGTTCTTTGACTCAAAAACCATGTTCCAAATACAACTTCAAACAAATTTAACACATAAAAATTTTTAAAATTTTTATTTAAATTAGTGAAATTTTTTTCAAAAATAGGAGCTTAAAAAGAGATTTATTATTTTAACCAAGTAGTAACTAAATGCATAAAATAAAATAAATATGCAATCAAATATGCAGATGTAACAACTAACAAGGAAAATAAAATATTGGTGTTGAGATAGAAGAGTAACTAACTCATGGAGATCGGTATCGACCTCCCCAGACTTAAAGATTGCACCGTCCTCGGTGCATGCTGAGATGTGCAAGTGATGGGTGGCTTCAACTGATGCTTTTCGCTATAGATTGTGCAGATTGACTTGCTTGTCTCCCCATGTAAGCGTCTTCCGGTTCTCTTCCTGGTGGCCATCCTGAAAGAAAAAAGGGAAGAAATGTAACCCAATAATAGAGATAAGAAAATAAATGAAGTATGGTTGGGTTAATGCCAAATGATAAGGGTCTCATTTACATGGAAGCTTCAACATGTACGTGAGAAAACAAATAAAAGCACATGGCAATTCAAGAGTGCAAAAATTTGCAACAATAGGGAAGAGAGTGTAGGTAAGGAGAGGTAATGTAAATTCATGTCAATGCAAAAAGTAATACAGGTATAAAAGATTGGCATTGATATAAATAATATAACCTATCCAGAATAAAACAAGTCACTAAGTACCCAAAAAATAATTCAAGGGAAGATGCAACAGTTAAATATAAAAATTTTAACACCAAAGGAAAAATAATTGATTTAGAAAAGAAAATAAAAATATGCACAAAATTAAGATGCAATGAATGAAATATGCAAATAAAATAGAATGGAGGTGAAAGAAAATAAGAAAGGAAGAAGAAAGAAATAAGAAAAGATAAGAAAAATAAGGATTAGAGAAGAAAAGATAAGAAAATTGGCTGATCTGGATATTCTGTACGCCGCTGGTGACGCGGTCGCGTGGTGCGCAATAAGGTCAGGCGACGCGGACGCGTGGGGCACGCGATCGCATGACTTGATTTGTGCTAGTGGCGCGAGTGCAGCCTCGCGGTTGCACAACTCTCTGTTCAAAACTTAGTATTGCCAAAATCCAGGGTGACGCGGTCGCGTGGGTGACGCGATCGCGTGAATGGCCTTATCTTCAATATGACGCGGACGCGTGGGGCACGCGTTCGCATGGGAGGCTTGGGCTTCCAGCACGAGTCCAGCCCAACTCTAGCACAACTTTCGGCCAGGCACCCTTTTTTACGTCGATTTTCAGGGCACGCGGCCGCGTGGGTGACGCGGTCGCGTGGGAGGCCAAAGTTCCCATGTGACGCGGACGCGTCGGCGACGCAGTCGCGTGGGTCGATTTGTGCCACTGGCACGCCTCCAACCACGCTCCAGCGTGACTCTCTATTCATTTTTATTTTCTCCCCTCTCCTTGCGACGCGGACGCGTCGCTGATGCGGTCGTGTCGCCTGGCACTTTTTTTTTCTGAAAAAAAAATATGCAGAATGCAGTGTTAATATGAATGTGATGCAAAACTCCAGGTTCAATATAATAAAATAAAATAAAACTCGAAAACAAATAAAACTAAATAAAAAAATAAAAAAGGAACGATTGTACCATGGTGGGTTGTCTCCCACCTAGCACTTTTAGTTATAGTCCTTAAGTTGGACATTTGATGAGATTCCTGCTATGGTGGCTTGTGCTTGTACTGATCCAGGAATCCCCACCAATGTTTGTATTTCCAGTAGCCTCCGGGGTCCCAAACTAAGCATGTAAAGCCCTTAAGAAGCTTCAAACAGATTCTTAGGCTCCCTGGGTGACAAATGCCAGAACAGATTCCAGGATCCCAAAATTTACTTTTACACCCGTTTTTGTCTCGATCTGCATTTTTCCAGCCGGGTGAAAGGTGATTTGAATTCTCACTGCAGCGTCCAAACAACTTCCTAGACCCATTCAATTGAGCTCTACACCAACCTTTGCGTTTAAACTTAAAGCTTCCAACCATAATGAACCTTGCTTGACAATTCTTATCACTGGTCATCTTTCTCTTACTCTTAATGCCACAAAGAGCTCTAAGTTGACCATCCGTCTCCAATAGCCCATATTCAAGTGGGATTAGAAAGCTATGAGATATGAATTTTACCCACTTGAATGTTGTGAAGGATGATGGCAACTTAGGGGGAGGGGTTTCCAACAACTTTGGCAAGGTAATTTCAAGCTCCACTCCCTTGTGCTCTTCTTTGACATCTTCTACCTCTTGATCAACCTCTACAAAATCTTCAACCATGATCTGCCTTGGAGGTTGTACACTCTTCTCAACATCAACATCAAACACCGTGGAAGGAGGCTCTGTGACTGGACTTTCCAATGGAGGTACAGCATCTCTTAAGTCCGCAACCACTTCTTCCTTTTTAATAATTGCTGCTTTGTCCAGTTGTTTAAGTATAAAATCGTACTCATCCTCGATGTTTTTCTTTCTATGACAACTCCTTTCAACTATTCTTTCATCTTCAAGGGTCTCTCCTACCCTTACCCGTAGGGCCTCCTCTAGCTCTTTATGAAGTATGGATTCGCGAAGATGATTTCTTCTTTCCTGTTTCATATCAATAGCATAATTGGGATCATCTTGCTCTTGGATTGATAGATGTGGGTGCTCTTCCATGGATGGTGGTGATGGGATGGAGAGATTATTCTGTGGTTGACAAGGAAGTGCACTAGAGCTTGAGAGTTGATTGTTGAAGGTATTT
The DNA here is from genome assembly GCF_003086295.3 of Arachis hypogaea. Classification (NCBI taxonomy): domain Eukaryota; kingdom Viridiplantae; phylum Streptophyta; class Magnoliopsida; order Fabales; family Fabaceae; genus Arachis; species Arachis hypogaea. Next base: position 47,363,809 of record NC_092052.1, on the reverse strand, counting down.
GGTGGTCTGATTTGGGTGAAGAGAGCTTGTATAGTAGAGTTTAGATCGGCAAGTGCTTTCTCCATGGAGGTTTGGGGTAGATAGGAGGGTTCATTTGGTTCATAAGGTGGTTGGTATGGTGGATGAGGGTTAGGGTCATATGGAGGTGAATGGTGGAAAAGGGCTTGTGAGTATGGTGGTCCCAAGTTGTGTTGAGGAGGTTCATAGGCATATGATGGTGGTTGTTGCCATGATGGTTGATTAAATCCTTGTGGCTCCTCCCATCTTTGATTGTTCCAACCTTGATGCCTGTTCTCATTGTAATTTCTTCTTCCTGCAACATAATTGTAACCAGACTCATAGCCAAACGGGTGAGAGTTCATAGTATCAAAATAAAAATTAAAAATGAAAATAAAAACAATTTTAAATTAAAAGGTTATTTAAATTTTGAATTTGAAAATTAAATTTTAAAATTTGAAATTTGAAAATTTTTAAAATTTGAATTTTGAAATTTGAATTTTAAATTTTTGAAATTTGAATTTTGAATTTTGAGATTTGAAATTTGATATTTGAAATAAGATAAGATAAGATAAAAATTTTAAAAATAAAAATCTGAATTTTTTTTTCAAAAAAAATTAATTAAAAATATTTTTGAATTTAATGAGGGAAGAGAAAAACAATAAAATGACACCAAATTTCAAATTTTTAGATCAAAACGAAGAAAACAACTAAGAACAGCTTGAAGGTCAAGATGAACGTGAAGAACAACTTGAAGATCAAGATGAACACTAAGAACAAATTTTTGAAAAAAAAAATTTTTTTAATAACTAAATAAAAATAAATAACCTCTTAATTTATGGAAAAACAAAAATAAAAACAAATAAACAAGCAAAAATAAAAAAAATATTTACAATAACCAATAATAAGGCACACGTTTGCAATTCTCCGGAAACGGCGCCATTTTGACGTTAGGATTTTTGGCAGTAAAGAATTTCATAAAAACAGTCGCGTTGTAGATATAGTCTCTAAACCGACAGAAATCCCTTCGTACAAACGTTTGGTTGTCACAAGTAACAAACCCCTTTGAAATTGATAACCGAGTATTTAAACCTCGGGTCGTCTTCTCAAGGAATTGCAGGGAGGTATGTTCTTATTATTGGTTATGAGTTGTAAATTGGGGTTTATTAGGAGGTAAGGAGGGAATATATTGAATGACAAGTAAAATAAAATAATAACAATAAAATCTCTTGGCAAGGTATGGAGAACTGGAAGTCCTATCCTTATCAATTGCGATGAGAATTGGGTTTTAATCCCACTTTGTTAACCTCTAACTATGAAGGTAAATCAAGTGGATTAATTAGCTTAATCCTCAGGTCCTAGTCAACTCCTATGGAAAGACTAGAGTTATTGGAGCAACTCCCAATTTCAACCACTACTTTATTTGACAGCTCAAGCGTTACCAATAAATCAACCAAAGCCAAAAGGAAAAAATCTAAATTATTTAAATAAAGGAAAGCAATCATAGATCTGAAAATACCTTAAATTAGCACTAATAAAGATATCAAATGTAATATGGAAGAGTTCATAAATTAAATTAGAAAAATAAATAAAAGGAACATTAAACCTGTGATCGCAAAAGATGAAATAATCATGAAGTGAAAAGAATCCTAAGTCTAAATCCTAAGAGAGAGGAGAGAACCTCTCTCTCTAAAAACTACATCTACCCCTAAAATTGTGAATGTGAGAGCCTCCCATGAATGGATGCATTTTCCCACTTTATAGCCTCTAATCTGTGTTTTCTGGACCGCAAACTGGGTCAAAAACAGTCCAAAATTCGCTGGGTTCGAATTTTGCCACGCTGGTTTTTCGTCACTGCGACGCGGGCGCATGGATCACGCGGTCGCATCGCCTAGCATCAGAAGAACTATAGCATATTATATATCAAATCGAAACCCCGGACGTTAGCTTTCCAACGCAACTGGAACCGCGTCGTTTGGACCTCTGTAGCTAAAGTTATAGCTGTTTGAGTGCAGAGAGGTCAGGCTGGACAGTTTAGCAATTTCTCCAACTTCTTGCATTCCTTCCACTTTTGCATGCTTTCTTCCCATCCTCCAAGCCATTCCTGCCTTATAATATCTGAAAACACTTAACACACATATCAAGGCATCTAATGGTAATAAGAGATGATTAATAATAAGCAAATATAAGATCAAAGAAGCATGTTTTCAATCAAAGCACATAATTAGGAAGGCAAATGTAAAACCATGTAAATAGTATGAATAAGTGGGTAAAGAGTAAATAGAAACCACTCAATTGAGTACAAGATAAACCATAAAATAGTGGTTTATCAATGACCTCACCCAAAGATAAGATAGGATAAGATAACTATCTTATCCCCAGAAGGGTCACTCCTCACCATTATAAATACACTGGAGCACCCAGGTATAACTCATACTCTGATTCTACTAAAAACTTGCTTAATACCCTTGCTAACTTAAGAATCGGAGTCCCTTGCAGGTACCACTACCCTCCGGTGACAAAGGATCAGCAATATTGTCAGTCCAACAAGTCGGGCGCGACAGCTCTGGCCACCATCCACCAGCCGGATACGTCATCTCCGACCAGCACAGAAGATCTCGTCCGAGATCGACCTACAGTTTCAGGTAACCCTCGGAGCAACAGGATAATACTGAACCACAAGCTAGATTATACATCTCTTAGACGGCTAATCCACGACTTCATTGGGGACTTGGAGACATCAGTTCAGCCGAGGTACGGGAAAATTAGGGTCTTTGTGGTATAGACTAGAATTAGGAAGCAACATTCTCTGATCTGGAAGATCCGACCTTGTCTGTGGCACTTTGAGTAGGATCACCAAGGGAATGGACTTCAGGAGCTTCACTCCCGTTCAGATTGGATGATCACTGACCTGGCATTTGATCTGAAGCAGAGGAGATTAATGACCACTGACCTGGCATTAATCACTTACAGCCTGCTATGGATTGAATCATCAGAAGTTGAAGTAGACAATGAGAAAAGTTGATCCAGAAGGAGGAAGCATCTCCGAAACCTCAATCGTTCTCTTCTCAATTGATTTTACATCTATCCAGTAATACTTTATTTATTTTGTTTTTATGTGTTTTTCCACAACAACTATATTTTCTATCCCCCTAACTAAGATCTACAAGATAGCCATTGTTTGTTCAAACCAACAATCTCCATGGGATCGACCCTCACTCACCTGATATATTACTTGGATGACCCAGTACACTTACCGGCCGGTCTATCTATGCGAATATTACAGAGTCAATTTTGTGCACCACAGATCAACACCACAATGGTGTATAGATTCTCGAAAATGGGAAACCCTGACCAAGTACACAAGGTATTGTTTGATCCGAATGAGCAAAAGATTGAATGTGACTGCACTATGTAGAACAACGAAGGTATTCCATGTTCTTATATCTTCTGTGTCATGAAGTGTGAGGGTATGCACGAGATACCACAGTCATTAATTCTGAGGAGGTGGCGCGTGGATGCTAAAGACTGGATCGCTTTGTTGGTTAACAATGACGACAGTGAAGAAGGCCACTTACTAAGATATAGTGCCTTGTGGTCCGCAATGAGTTTAGTTGCCACACTTGGTTCTAGAGAGTCAGAAGACTTTGCAATTGTTCGGGAGGCTATTGTAGCACTTGCAGACACGCTTCAGCGTCGAACGGCGGTGAAGATACCACCAAGCATGGGACATGTGTCGTAGGCAGATGTTTGGGACCTAAATCATGCTAAAACAAAGGGGGCTCCAAAAAAGGGGAAGGATAATGAGGTTTCCAGCCAAGGGGAGGTTGGATTGAAGAGGCGTTGTTGCACTAATTGTGGTATTACGGGTCATAGAAAGACGAAATGTATACATGGCCAGGAGAAGGCAGTTGATGAAGGAATGTCAACAATGTACATGGAATCGTCATCCTATCACCCCGGTTCGAAAAGTGGCCAGTTGTCATAAGATCATGGAGAGCAAGATGACGTTATGTGAATTTTTGCTACGTTTAGCCTAATTTTAGTGTTATGTTGCTTATATGAGAAAGTTTTATATGCTACAAGTTGATTTAACTAATGGTTTGCGTGACGATGTTGTGCAGGCTGCAAACGGTAGATCCGACTCCATAACCTGTGGCGGGAATGAAAGACATATCCGCAGACCGCAGTCAAACGCATGTGCTCAACAACCATTATTGTGCTGCCAGGTGTATCCCGACAACTACCAAGGCAACATCTTTCTCAGTGGTTAGCACATACAACAATTTTATGCCTCCCAAACTTGCTCCACACAACAAGGGGAATCATTTGCCCAGCTTGCTCGAGACACGATTTTGATGCCTTTAAGATTTAATTGCGAGGATAGCTTTCATCAGTGGATAATGGAGGTTTGTACTATTTTTGTGAACTTTTGTTTCTAGTTGGGCTAAATATGGTTAAGCCCATCACATCGAATGAATCAGAACCTTACTGCATTGTGATATTCTAATTGTACTTGCTTTCTTGTGATTCGCATGTGCTTGCATTGAGGGTTGCAAAATATGGTTGGTCATTGTTCATTTGGCAAGAGGGCAGGATCCATGACGTGATTGCACAGCCATGGCGAGTTTCAGTGATTTAGGTTGCATATATCAGAGTGTTTAATGAATAGTTGGTGTACTTGTATTCATATTCATGGTATATGTAAACTAGTTGATTTCATTAGATGCATTACCGTTGTGGTTGGTCAACATTAAGAATTACTAGACTACTATTAACTATTTTTCATGGACTATGATGTGATATATTTTCGTATTTTGGGGAAGATGTGTAGTGTTAAGGTTTGGGTTGATAGGGCTAACAATAGGGAACTAGATCAAAATTACTTCAGGATCACCCCTATATGTCCAATTTAGATTGTTGAGTTAATGAATTTTGTTTCATTCTATGACAGTTGCCATATATCGTCGTTGAACTTTTGGAGAAGTCCAAATCAACAAGTTATACATGTCAATTAATATACAACCAAAAGGAACACAACACGACATACCCATGGAATGTTCATTTTTAGCTTATTTGTGACTAGTTTGTTTTCCATTTCTTTTTATTTGAAAATATTATATATCAAATTTAGGCCCTCATGGATAGGTGAGCTTAATTCTAATGTATTATTAATACTTATGGTAACTAAAAATAGGAATATAAAGTCCAACCAAAAAAAAAGAGGAATATAAGTTAGATGCATGAATTGTCTAAGTGCTGAATTAAATCCCAAAAAAGAGGAATAAGTTGTTGCCACCAAGGGTTTTAAACTAACTCAATATGGGGCATATAATTTACTTTCTTCCTGTACTTTAAATCACATGGTTTAGGGTCAAAATAGTCAAGGTTGACTACGAGGTGAAACATGCATTACTATGACAAGAGACTACAATGAGGTCTTCCAGAAAGAAAGATTCTAGAATTAATTTGCACATAGGGTATACAAAAAAGCTCCCCATTCTGGTGCAAGTCTGTTGATGAGCCAAAATTGATACGCTCGTATTATTAGCAAGTGTACCAAATTGAGTATCAAATTGTATTAAATAATACCATAGTGAGTGAATATCGTTCTCATAAGGATTAACAGATTGAGGCAAGCAATGTCTAATTTAATCTTTAATTAGATCAATCAAATCTTGGCAAGAGAATTGTGGATCTTGAATTAGAAGCAAAAATATTAAAGAAGAGAGTTGAGAGACAAGAGAAAGCTTAAAGAACTAGAAAGAAATCAAGATAGGGAATGTTAAAAAGTTTTGGGAATGCTAAATCCTTTTAGGAAGAACAATACTTGTGTTTTTTCACTTTGATTCATGTAAAAATCTTTTCACAGCAAATCATTTATAATTAAATTCCAATATCTTGTTAATCTAATTTCTCTTTACTTAATTAATCACCAATGTCTTGGTCAACTAATCAAGAGATGAGATTAAGAACGGTTTCGATTTTAAGCCACACAATATTCAAATACTATCCCTAGATAAATTAGATGTTACATATTCAAGAAGTAATTCTAAAATACCAAGCTAATTCCAATATTAAATTTCTCAAAGTAATAATAAAATTCAAGACAGAATTAGAATCTTTCTCAATACTTCTAATCATTATTGATGAAGAACGAAACGCAATCTTGAAAAAGTAGATAAGTATGAATCAAAATAAAAAAAACACTTACATTATTAATTCATAAAAAAATAAAACAAAACCCCTAACCTTTAAAAGGAGAAGTTTAATTGCTCATCGTAGAGAAAAAAGACAATCAAACTAAAGAGAGAGGTGGTGGCAGATGGTATATGATGTATGTGATCGCGGATTTTACAATTCACAAAACACCGGCAAGTGCACCAGGTTGTATCAAGTAATAACTCACGGTGACATAAGTGTCGATTCCACGAGGATTAACAAATTAAGCAAGCAAAATCAGCTAATTAATCTAGCCAGACTAACAGATTGGGGTTTTGAAATGCTTTAAGCATAAACAGCAAATAAATAAAACTAGAACAAAAGCAACAGTGAGTGTGAAAAAGATGTATGATTAAGAAAGTTAAAGTTTCAGAGATATTAGACGTCTAGATTAACACTTTTCAGTTTCTACTCTAATTATGCAACGATTCTTTTATGGCAAATCATCAATAATTAAACTCCAATCCTTTAGTGATTCAATTTCTCTTTAACCTAATTAAACGATAATCCCTTAGTCACTTAATTAAAAGTAGTATTTGCTCCCAAAAGAGGTCTGCGAAAATCATATAAAATAACACTTAAATACTAAACAGATGACTAGGAAGGGTAAAATAGTCTATTTAGTGCTAAAATCTACTTCTGGAGTCCGCTTGGTGAGTGTTTGGGCTGAGCTTTGATTAGATCCACGTACTATGAGGCTTCTAGGGCATGAAACACTGGCTAGAGGATCCTCTCTAGGCCTTTGGACACTGGGCTCTGCTCTTTGGTGCTGGATGCCTGGAAGGGGCAGGAAGCTGGCGTTGAACGCCAGTTTTGGGCCTTTTAATCCGAAGCAAAGTATGGACTATTATATATTGATGGAACTAGAAGTCTGCTTTCCATAGCCGTTGAGAGTGCTGCATTTGGACTTCTATAGCTCCAGAAAAGCTCTTCCGAATGAAGGCAGGTCAAATTTGGACAGCATCTGCAGTGCTTTCTCTGTCTCTGAATCAGACTTCTGCTCCAACTTCTCAATTTCAGCAAGAAAATACCTGAAATTGCCCAAAAATATAAAAACTCATAGTAGAATCCAAAAATGTGAATTTAACACTAAATCCTATAAAAACTTAATAAAAACTACTAAAAACTATATGAAAATGATGCCAAAAAGCATAGAAAATATTCGCTCATCAACAACCTTTCAAAAGGTGTAAGAAACAACCCCGTGAATAAATAAACAATGCATATGCTTAGAAGACATGCTTATGGGACATAATTGCATAAATTATATCAGAAAAATTTCATGCCTAATAAAGCAATGCAAAATGTGGATATCAAAAATAGAAGCTTCTGTATGCTACTAGACGAACGTATTTGTGGCCACACATTCTCGTGTACAACGTTACTGATCCGATAATAATTACCTATGCGGAAGATCCTTACTAAAGATATAGGCTGCCACCGCTACGGCCACTCTTTACAATCCCGAATCTCCAATTGATTCAGAAGCAAAGTTCATCACCTGTTAGTACAAGGACATTTAATTCAGAATCATTGCAAACTATACTGTGTTATCATTGTTTTTTTATTGCGAATGGCAGCTCATGGCGGTGGGCCAAAAATCAACCATAAAGTTATGGCAGATGACATTACGAAAAATGGCGAATTACCTAAACAATGCATATATATGTACAAAAAATCATGCTAAAAATTTGTAAATATAATAGACTATATAATCTAATCTATATAATCATTTTTTAGTCATAAGACATCCAATTAATGCAGCAAAATGAGCAAATATAGTAGCAAATGTAGCAAATAAACATAAGACATAAAATATAAAAGCCAAAAACTTAAAAGAAAGACCAAAACCATTGTCTCCATGTCTTTAAACTAACAAATGATGAAATAAACCATCTAAATTCTATCTCTCATCAACTTCATTCAAATTAACACGATTATTGTCGTGCCCTACTGCATCCTCATCATCATCTGATTCAGTATCATTAAAATGAATCTCCAGAATCCTCTGAATCTTCAAATTTTAGTTTTTCTTCTTCTTCCACAATTACTGCCTTTCCTTTTTTGGAGGCCTTAGACCCACTTGGTCCACCCTTTAGAGCTACAGGCTGTTTTCTTTTTTTGTTTTCTTGTCTTCTCCTATTATTTGTCGTAGGCTCACCTCCGCCCATTACTTCAAACACAAGGTTCTAACTCAAAGTGTTGTCACCTTCATGAACCAAATTAGCATCATCTTTCACATTATCATCATTTCGAAAGGTGGCAGTCTCAAGTTCTCCAACTAGCCACTCATTATACCCATCAATGTCATTGAGTGTAATAGGATCAACTTCATCTTTAAGGTTGTACCTTTTGAGGAGCTATTGTTTATATTTTATAAATACCAAATTCTCCCTCCTTTCATGATCAAGCCTATTTCCTTTATTAGTATCAATCTGCAAAAGTATTAAATATAATCTAAGTTACTATGGAGTTTGAAAGTTTATTACTCCAAAATTTTACCGAGTTTAGGTGATACTTTACATGCTCAAAAATACTCTAGTTGCCTACATATTCTAAAGCACTACAAGTCAAGCTTAAAATTTTGATAGCAAAATGTTATAAAATTAAAATAAATTTGTCTTAAGATTTTAATCTAACATTCTAACTAAGTTAATAATGCAGTGAAAAATTAATATTATCGGGTGAAAGCTTTTTCTTCTGAGATTTTGCAAAGGCTGGTCCAAAGAGTTCAAAGCCGACCTTGTATAGTGCTTGCTTCTTTGGAACCGTTTTACATTCAGCAACATTCCCAGGCTTGATCATAAGTGCTCCTTGGCCCATGTAATGCCTCCTTTCATAATTTTTCTACAAAAATTACACAAGATGTCATTAGTATTTTCTTTTTCTACAGTAGTAATATATTTTCAATTTCGGTCAATTTTACTAGAACGGACAGCAGCTGCTTGACGAGAAGGAAAAATGGCAGTAGCATGGCCAGCAGGGACAGGGGCATGTCTAGAAGTTGACATAATGAATTAAACGGAAAAAAAAAAATTGGAGGAAGAGAGGTTTATCAGGATTCAGGGAAGAGAGGGAGATAGTGAACTGAATGAAAAATATAATATGCAAGAAACTACACACCAAAGAAAGAGAAACGGTGGTTCGCAACAGCAGCAAGAAAAAACTGTTGTGATGAGGGCAGCGATGATTAACAGTGACCGGCGATGGACGACAATGAATCGGTGGCAGCAAGATGCACAGAGAACAAAGAGGGAGAGGAATTTTCACATGAAGAAGAGACGTACAGAACAAAGAGAGAGTTTTTGAATAATTAGAATTAGTGGTATCACTTAGAATTTCCTAATTATTTAATTACTCTCATTTTTTTTTTAAAAATTCGAAAAAAGTCTATTTTTGCCATATGTATGGCATTCTTCAATGGCGTCACTGTAATTGTGACCACCTTTTTACTCACTGTGAAAACCACGTCGCGACGACCTCCTTATTACAATGAGGCCAAAATCCGTCATGCCATAATGCCATAGCGTTATGATTGCCTTTTTTTTCAAAATACTACGTGTTACAATATCACATCATAAGTAGTAGTAGAGCTTCATTATGACAATTGACAATGGGGCCATTGCCCCAAATATTTTATAAAAAATAAAACTATGTCCACTTGTTTCACATGTGTATAGAAATTGTTGAATTGGATATCTCTCTTCGTACAAGTCTTTCACAAATCCTGATCCTAGGTTCCATCCTTCTTGCAATCACGCAGTCCTTTCTTTTAATGCCCATTGGATATTTATCGCTTCTTTTTTTTTTTCAATGTCTATAAATATTCATTTTTCTGTTTTATATATTTATATCTTGATTAAATATTATAAGTATAAAGTAATATTTCTTAAGATAATAATCAGAAAGATAAACTAATGATTTTAAATTATAATGATTTTGTTAACTGAAATCCAACTATAAAATAATAAATAATGCAAAAAAATGAATTCATACTAATTTACTAATTTTAATTTTTTTAATACAAAATTATTTTCCAACTAAACTATAAAATAGGTAAATTAATTTGATATGATTTATTAGATAAATAACATATATATAAATATTTAAGTATTTATCAAAATAAGTCTCATATTTTCATTCTCAATGCTACTGTCAAAATATGTTGCACAGCAAAATAAGTAGTATCATAAATCAAATAAAAAACATTTGATATATTTATGTTTATCGTTTTATTTTTTTATTGATCTTTAATAGTTCTCTTTAAAAAATTGATTTGTGTAAAATTCGATTAAACCGTAGATTAATTGAGAAATAAATTAAATATAGACTAAAATGGTAAGAAAATGTAACAATCATAATTTGACAATTTTTTATATGATATTTTAGACTCAGTAAATTTTTTGAGTTGAAAAATATAATTTTTTGAGTAAAAACGCGAACCGGAAATTTGACCAACAGTACTGATTGAAATCTGTCTGGTACTACAGTTGAGAAAACTAATTTTTAGTAAGAGAGGTTACAATTTTTATGGTAAAAATAATTAAAATACACATTAAAACATTAATCTTAAAGGTTTCGATCCAAAAGTGGGCCAAATAAACCATATATGTGAACCAACCCAAGTTGAGCCCAAGCCCAACATATATAAGCCATAAATAATGGCCATTTCAACCACTACACACTCATTTTCCCGTTTACTTCTGAAAATGTGAAGAAGAGAGGTGAGAAGAGAAAAATCCTAACTTCTAAAACTTCAAATCACCATAACTTTCTCTATGGAGCTCCAATTGACGAGTCGTTTGCGATCACACATCGCTCTGGATGGGCTCTTCAAGTTTATCTAGGTATTGTGGTAAGAAATTTTGAAAATCATGCCCAATTTTTGTTTTTCCCTTTAATTTTGAGTTTGGCTTTAAGTTTTGAAAAATTTTGTGGTTTTGATTTTTTAATGCTCTATTATGAGTCATTGGTGAATTTTATCAACCAATTTTGTGAGTTAAGATAAAAAATCCTCAAATCCTTGTGATTCATAAATTTTATAAACCCTAAGTTGAAGTAAGTATGAAATTGTGTGTATTAGATTGTTGGGTACCCTTTTGGAACTTGGATATTGGTTGTGGAAGTGTTGACTTAAGTTAGAGCTGAGATTTGGTGAAACTTCACAAGTTGAGAGCTTGATTTTAACTTCTAAGAAGTACGGTTTTAGTTTCTTTTAAGTACCGTATAATGTAGTATGAAATCCTAGGCTAGATGCCCCTAAGATTAGGTTTAAATTGTGAACTTGGTTGGTATTGATATGTATAGTTGATATGTTGTAGAAATTAATGATTGGGTTGAGATTGTCTGAATTTACATGTTTGGTGTGTTGAGAAATTTGATGAATTGGATAATGATTATTGGTTTGTGGAATATGTATTGAAATTGTGAATTGAGCCAGACGCCGTGTATTTTGGGTCAGAGACTGAAAAAAGGTAAGAACGGTGAGTGACGATTGGATTGTGTGATAATGTATAAAATTGAATGAAGAATTGGTATCGAATATATGAGAATTTAATTGATTGATGGAATAGTGGAAAATAAAGTTTTTGAAATGTTAAATGAATGTATTTGAGTTAGAATGTATAGATGGAGTATGCTTGGATTTGGTTGACTGTGAATATGTAAATTGAGTTGTTTTGGGTTCATTATGTTAGTTGGAAATGACTGAGGCTTGTTGATCTTTGGAAAATTGGTAAATGTGTGTTTTTGGTAAAAATAGATTTTTAGCTAATTTTGGCGGGCCGTAACTTGGTCCTCGGAGTTGGAAAACTTTCAAAATTGAATTTTTATGAAAATTCATTTATCGATCTTTCCAATGGTTCAAGAATGGTTGAAAAATAAATTTTCTACAAAAATATATGACGGTTTGAAAATTGGGTTCAAAAATAGATTTTTACACTTAACAACTTTTTGGCAATTCCGCAATACTCATGTACGCGGAGGGCCACGCGACGCGGATACTGGGCTCTGTCCAAAGGTCTCGCGTACATGGAAGGAGGCTTGCGTACGTGGCAGTGTTCAAATTGCCCACTCACATACGTGGACGTAGTACGCAACGCAAGTGAAAGCTCCTAATTTTCATGCTCGCGTACGCGACACCCCAAACTTTCAACCTATGCGTACGCAAGCAAGTGTATACGTACGCACCACTCCCAGAATTGGAAAAAATGTGTTTTTAAAGCTTTTAACCATTCTTTTAGCCTTATAGACCTTTATAAACTTCGTACGACTCTAGAGCCAGTAGAATTGAGGATGGAAGCGTTAGGGATGAAGCCAAATAAATTGAGTTAGTAAAATTGTGAGAAATGAACAAGATATTAAGTGAGAATGATGATGATTATGAGAGTGATAATGAGAAGGATGATGATTATGAGATTGATAATGATGACTACAACATTTTGGGCCTATGGCCACGATTTTTTTTGTCACGGTAAAAAACGTGACGATAAACCCTCTATGGTCACGATTTTTTACCGTGACCATAAGAAAAAGGGCTATGGTCACGGTTTTTTAAAAAAGGGTGGTCTAAAAGGATCTATGGTCACGGTTTTGGGAGGTGACCTGAAGGTGTCTATGGTCACGGTTTTTTACCGTGACAAAAAAGGGCCTATGGTAATGGTTTTTCAAAAAATGGTGACCTAAAATGGTCTATGGTCACGGTTTTGGAGGGTAACCTAAAGGGGTCTATGGTCACGATTTTTTGGGGTAACCTAAAAGGGTCTATAGTCACAGTTTTGGGGGTGACTTAAAGGGTTCTATGGTCACCATTTTTTAGGGTAGGGTCTATGGTCACGATTTTTTGGAGTGACCTAAAGGGGTCTATGGTCATGATTTTTGAGGGTGACCTAAAAGGGTCTATGGTCACGGTTTTGAGAGGTGATCTAAAGGGGTCTATAATCACAGTTTTTAGGATGAATAAAAAGGGTCTATGGTCACGGTTTTTGACCGTGGCCTAAAGTGGTCTATGGTCACTTTTTTTTTTAACTCTGCCCCCTCCTAAATGGTGTCATTTCTTCTATTTTCAATTCCCTCGCAACTCCACAATTCGAACCCAATTCCCCCCAAATCCCATTGTCTCTTCAAAAAAACAAGTGAACCCTAGCTAACCCATCCCTCCCAAAGTCCCCTCCACGAAGAACACTACTGCCCCCACCACCACCAGAAACAATCACCGCCGCACTCTCCACTCTCAATGTCAAGTCCCTCCGCCTCAAAGACCCTGACCCAACCGTCATTCCTCTTCTTCACCAATGAACGACCACCGCCACCGTCGAAGGTCTCCGTCCGACAAAGGTATATTGGAGCTCGTGGTGTCGTCGTGTCTTCGAACTCTCCTCTATCGTCGTCTCCTCTTTGGTCTCTCCTCTGGCCTCGTCTCCTCTTCGGTCTCTTGTCTTGCGTCGTCTCCTCTTCTTGAGTAAGGCGGCTAATCATAAATTTCAGTTTAAGATGGTGATGCAAGTGAATGACTTAGTGAAAAGAGAATAATTATTGTTTGAGATAGTGATGCGGTGTTGAGAGACTTTCAAAGTTCAAAGCACATGTAGGATGGTTTAGACATTCAAGTAATTTAACTCTCTCTCTCTCACGCTCATATTTGACTTTGGTTACTTGCATTCTGTTATTTTGCTTAATTAATTTTTTTCCTTTAATTTTTTTAAATCATGTATAAAAGATTTTGGTTCACAGGTCTATGAATCATGAGTCTTTACCTCCACAAATTTTTTTTTTGGTTTTTAAAGTCTAATCTCTCTCTTGTTGTACATGTATTTTGGGTTGAATTATTGATCAATTTATGTAAACTAATTGTCTATCTCAGTTCTATACCCAACACGAGCCTAGCTTTATTTTGAGCTCGTCAGTTTTTTAACATTGACTCGGAAAACTAAACTTATTTTGACATAGGAAGAGAACTCACATTTTTTGGTGCTGTAATTTCAATTATTTTAAATAGAAATAATTTTTTCCAAGTACACATGATTAAAAAAGTAGCTATTAAATCAGCAGTAAATGATGATATTTTTCACTTCAATTACAACGATAAATTGTTAATTTAGCAGCCTTAGCTTTAGCAAGGAATTAAAAAGAAATTAAATTAAATTTACAACTTAAAACATATTGCCAAATTGTTTTAATGATGCATGTGTTTTGAACTTTGAACTTTGAATGACTTAACGAGGAGTGTTAGTCGTAGTAATAATAATAATAATAATAATAATAATAATAATAATAATAATAATAGGGAGTAGGTAGTAGTTGTCATTTATTTGATGAGAGAATAGAAAAGATAATAAGATATATGAATTAAGAAAGTGTTGTGTGTGTATCTGTGAGAGAGAAGAGGAAAGGTTGGAACACGAAGGAAGAAGGAAAGAAAGAAGAGAGTGGTCAAAACGGACTTTTGAATGGAGAGTTAGTTAGACAGACTCTACTACTCTTTTCTGTTGATTTTTGGTCTTAAATCATTTTTAGTCTTATAAATTTCAGTTGGGGCCTTATAGTGTACAGATGTGGGTGTACAGATTTTTGTCTTTTTGTGACTGAAAAGCGTGTCACTAAAAGTGTTGTTTAAAGAAAAAGTGTTACCCTTAATCGTTAACTTGGCTCTGATACCAATTTTTACTCTTCATATTTTATTTCGAATAAGTTTATAATTTGTATAGAATTGAAAATGTTACTTTTATAATTCTGATTTTTATAGTTTTTCAATCTTGTTTTAGTTTATAATAGTCTTTTTTGCATGGATTATTGTTTATAAAATTTTTTATCTGTTTGTTTTTTTCTTGAATATATTTTCTCAAATCTTCAACAACTTCTTTTATTTCTACACTTTCTGTTGTTTCTAAATATCTTTTTAATTTTTCAACCTCATTCTCCATTTTTTCTTTCAACAGCTTTAATTCTTTTAAGTCATAATATGGTTTTCCAGGCATTTATAAATTTTTTAAGTTTAACTCCAACTTGTTTATATTTATTCTTATTTCTATCCTTTTTATTATGAGATCATCAATTTCGATCTGAAGATTATTTAATTCCCTTTTATACTCCTTTATTTTACTTTTTAATTTTTTCGCTCTTTTTCTTTTTATTTTATTTTCTGGTCTTTCAATCTTTGCATGCTTTATTATTTATTTTAGAATTTCTGCAAATTCTATCATCGCTTCATCACTATTTTCTAGAGATTCTATTAATTTTTCTAACTCTTCAACTTCTCTTTTTAACTTCTCATAGATTGTTTTTAGAGCTTCAAATGCTCTTTGATTTATTTCAGAAAATTGCAAATAATTCAAACGATTTTCTCTTTCAAAGAGCTCTTGTTTCTTATCTTGATAAGTTACATATATTTCTTCTTTATTTATTGTCATAATTTAGTATTTAGGGTTTCATTTAATTTGATGAAACCAATTTTTCTGATGGTTCTTTTAATAATAGAACTGAGTTTTCAATAGCTTTATATTTTGGTATTTCTGTTTTTACAATTTTCTGAAATAATTCATCGACATAAATTCTTTCTCTGTTTTTAAATATTATACTATGATGGCTATTTGTTAAAGCATAATTTATTGCATATGTAATTGAAAATGGTTCATCATCTTGTTCCATTAGATTCTTTCTATGAAATTTATAAGCCAAACTTATAGATCTCCCAAGATTTTCAGTTGATAAAGGTATAGCATATCCAAGATGGGCATTAAATTTAACATTTACGTTTGCCAAATTTCCGTGAACAATTCCGATTATTTGATCTATTGGGTCATCAGTAATTCTTTTGTCACAGATTGCTAAACTTATTGGTGAATTAATTCCTTTCATATATGTAGATTTGATTAAGACTTGTATAGTACTAATATGAATCTATCCAATTTTAGATCTTTTTTGTTGATCCTTAATTTTCTCAATCTGTTTACTCAATTCTTCATTATTTATCAAAGCTATTTCAAGTTCTCCATTGGCAGATTTTATTTTTATAGGAGCTTCAAGTTGAATTTTTCCATAGTATATTATATTTTTTCTATTAAAAACTTCTTTTAAAAGATTTTGTTTATTGAAATTTTCATTTGATTTGAGGTTTAATTCTGTTTTTAGAACAGCCTGCTTTTCATTATCTAATAAAGCAGTTAATCTATAATAATCAGATTCTTCTGTTAATTCTAAACTTTCTAAATAATTCATAATTGAAAGACTAGAATAAAGATGTACCTTTCTGGAGAAAAACTTCCTTTATTTAGTATATTTTACATAAGGGGTTTTTATCTCCAGAGGGGAGATTGTAGATACTAACTCCAGAGGGGAGTTTAGAACTATTTTTCCCTTAAGGGAATTCTTCTTCAGACTATAGAATCGCCTCGGCTGCTTCCTCCTTGCTCTCCTAGCATATGAGTACTCTTAGCCTCCTGCTTTCTATTTTCTGATGCCTTCTACAATTGCCTAAGCAACCTATTTATAATGGTTGGGTCTGATGGACAATTCCCATCCTTACCCTTCTTATGACGTCATTGCTTACGTCATTGTTTATTATCTTGCACCAGCTACATTGTTGGTGCTCTATGACCTAAGCGGTTACGTCACTATGCAATAATGTTGAGAGATGCTTCAGATGTGCTGTCTTCCTCTTTCATTATGTGACCTTCAGATGCGTTGTCTTCTTCCTTTATCATGTGGGTTGATTCCGTTTTATTATTGCTTTCTTCAGATAACTCTGAGACGCATAACTGGCACTTGTGGTCTTCTCTGTCTTTTATCAAATAGCAGAGATTCCTCTTTATCCCTTCAGGGAGCTTTTCTAAGAGTCCAGATAAGTTGTAGAATGCTGATTCAAATTCCACTAAGAGTCTCATCTCTCTTTCTTCAATTTCATTCCTTTTACTAGACACAAGCAAAGTATTTCTGCTTTTATAATTAATTCTTGTGTGAGATTCCCTTGTTATCTTTTGAGTTCTTTCGAAGACCCTTGCTAGTGTGCTAGCTAGCCTTCCTTCATGACTGTAGATTGTTAAATCTTGAACTTGATCAATTGGTTGAAAATTTCCTGGGAAGACGAATATGAATATTACTTGGTGTACTGGAACCAAGCATTCTTCTTCTTCATTAAAAATAGGTTGACTGTTCGTAAATTTTAGGGATATATCCCTTGGATTTACGTTGTCAATCATATTTTTAAATCTCTTCACTGCATCAACGAATCCTGCAGGAAACTCACTAATAATTTTTAGATCATTAAAAATTAAAATTGTATCAATTAATCCATACTGGAAAAACTGATAGGTGTCCGATGGGGATGCATCTGGAAATATAACCAGCTTTGTTAGCTGTTCTTTGACAATAGGATAATATCCCAAAATTGCTCTTTTTTCTTCAGTCCAGTTCAGGACTATATTAAGGGTTTCTCTGAGATTTGATCTACAGACCCTTTTCTTTTCTTTGATTTCAGCCCTTGTAGGAATGTTTCTTATTATCCCTGTTCTCTGGGTTTGAATTGGAGCTTTATCTGCTCTTTTTAGGGTTTGCTCTGGATGAAGAGCTTCATATTCCCTGAAAGATTCCTTTGCTTCTTCCAGTGTTAAAAACCCTCCTTTATGAATTATCCTTGATTGATGTGTAAATGGTGCTGCTTTTTTCCAGGCATCATATACTCCTTTCATGGGGCCATTATAAATTACATAATATTTTTTATCTTGGGTGGATTTTTTGATAATTTCAGCAATTATTTTATTTTCTGGAATTTTTTCTTCACCTGATTTGTCCACCACGCTTAGCTGGCTGAGCTCTGATGGTTTTGGTTGTTGTGTTGATTTCATTGCTTCGATGGCCTTCTTGAGGGATTGGATCTGTGTCCTTATTTGCTGACAATGCTTGCATTTTTCGAGTTCTTGTTCGTATTTCTGAATTTCTTGATCTAATGAGTTGTAGACGAACTCCATTCTCTTGTTAATGTATCTGCAATAACATTTTTGTCACCCTTAATATATTCAATTTTTGTTGGATATTGTAACAAAAATAATTGCCATCTTACCAATCGTCCATGATTATAATCAACTTTTAAATTATATCGTATGAAACCTGTTAGGTAGCTTGAATCTGTCCTTAATGTAAATTCTCTGGGTAGTAAATCAATTTTCCATTTCTTAAGAGATTTAATTGCTGCTAGAATTTCCTTTTCATGAGTGGTATATCACTGTTCTGTTGGAGTAAAAGTCCCTGAAATATACCTGCAAAGTAATTCCTTTGGGGAATTTTTAGAATCTAGTGATTCTTTTCCTTACTCCAAACTTTTTATAGCTTTCTTAGCTTTTAGACATCCTGACCAGGTTATGTCTGAAGCATCTGTTTCTACTATTAAGTAGTCATTTTCTTCTAGAATATAAAGTTCTGGAAGTTTTTCACATAATTCTTTAATCTTTTGAATTTGCATACTATCTTTTTCATCCTATTTCCATTCTTTTTTAGTACTTATTTTTGGAAATAAGCTTTTAGTGTATTCTGTTATATTCTTTAAGAATCCTTGATCAGAAATATAATTTATACACCCTAAAAATCTTTGTAATTGTTTTCTATCTTCTATTTTATTAGGAAATAAATTTACCTTTTCTAGGACATTTGGCTGAAGTTTTAGCTTTCCTTGAGTGGATAGAATTAATCCAAGAAACTCTATTTCTTGTTTTGCCATTCTTGCTTTCTTTTTGCTAAGAACTAATCCTTTTTCTTTACATCTTTCTAAAACTATTAATAATTTTTGAAGATGATCTTCTCTATCCTGTTTTGTAAAAATTAGTATATCATCAATGTACACTAAAACAAATTCATTTAACTCTTTTAGATTTTCTTCCATAAATCTTTGATAAATACCTGGAGCTTGTTTTAATCCGAATGACAATACATTCCATTCATAGAGCAACACACTTGTTGATTCTTTTGTTGGACAAGTAAAAGCAGTTAATTTCTTTGTTTCTTCGTCTAAACGAAGTTGCCAATATCCTGATTTTGCATCAAGAGATGAAAACCAAGTTGCTCCTTTGATTTTTTCTAAAATAGAATCTTTTCTTGGAAGTTTATGAGCATCACCAATAGTTGCTTCATTCATCTTCTTATAGTTAATAACCATTCTTCGTTTTCCCCTTTTAATTTCATTATTGTTTTCGACATAAAAGGCTGGAGCCGCATGAGGACTTTTACTTAATCTTATAATTCCTTTTTCCAAAAGATCTCTACATTCTAATGAAAACTCTTCTCTATCTCTTGCGGAATAAGGGATTTTATTTGGAACATTTATCTCTTTTGTCGGATCTTTTAATTTAATGCTTACTAATTCGTTATTTGTATTTTTAATATCTAAAGGATTTTCAGCACAAATTTCATCCAAAAGTTCTTCTATCTTTATTTCAAGATTATTTTTTGGGATATTTATTTGAAAGTATAAATTTAAATAACATGTCTCTAATATAGAAAATATTTTAAATTTTAAGATCTTATCTATAGTAGTAGTCGGTATTTTTATACGTTTTGATTTTTGATTTATTGAAGAATCGTGTGGAGCTTTTAAAACTATATATGTTAGTTCTTGAATGAATGGATGATATAGCTTTAAAAAGTTATTTCCTATGATAAAATCCATTCCAGAATCTAACATGTATATAGATGGAACAATGAACCTATAATTTTGAATAAAAATTTCAACCATCTCTGCTTTTTGGTCAATTTTATGTATTGATTTGTCAGCTATTCTAACTCTTAATGGTTTCTTTAATTTTTTCCAATCAAGCTTTATATTTGAACTAGCAAAGCATTGTGTTGCTCCAGAATCTATGAAAGCATTTATAAATTTTTCTGTTATTTTTATAGTAATAAATGTAGCATTATTACTCAGTCTCTGAGTCTGTTTTCGAGACATATTCAAAAATATAGTCTAAGTTATCATCAGATTCTTCTAAAGGTTCCATGAAACAAGACTTAGCAATTTCTATTTGTTTAGTAAGATCCTTTTTATCCTTCTTTTTCGGACATTCATTTGCATAGTGTCCTTCTTCTTGGCAATACCAACACTTACAATTTTCTTTTTTATTTGGGCAATAATCACTTTTTTGTTTCTTATTTTTATTGTTATTTCTTTTTCTAAAATACCTCTTTTTTCTCCAGTTTGGATAGTATTTTCTTTTTCTAAATTGATATTTTCTTTTTCTTTGAAAATTTTTATTAAGACCATATTTTTGAGGTATCTCTTCATTATCCTGACAGCAAATTCTAATTATATTTGCAAATCTTTTTTGAGTTGCTTCTTGCATACAACGTTCTTTTATTTCCTCTCTTATTGTAGAGGTTGCTCCACCAAAATTATTTTCAATTGTTCCTCTATTTATTTCTCTTATAAATCTTCCCCTAATAAATTCATTAGCAGGATATGGAAGTTTTGTTATATACATACTAAGATAATGATTTTTATCTTCTTCTTTTAATTTGTAATAATGTATTCTATATTCACATATATAAGACTCCACATTACATAGATCATATATGTGAATGTTAGCTAAATGATTTTTTGCTTCTTGATATTCTTTATTATAGACTTCTTGTTTATGATCTATAATATTTTTTCCAAAAAATTCTTTATATAGAATCATCATTATATATAATATCTTATCATAAGCTGTTATTTTTGTTGCTAATTCTTCTATTATTTGATTTTCTATTGATGTCATATAATCTCTTATAGCTCCTTTAGTATGAAACCCTATGTAATTCCAAATGTCTCTTCCAGATAATTCATTAAGTTTTGGATTAGTAAAGGCTTCTAATAAGAAGGAATTCAACCAGTTTTCAAAAATTTCTTTTTCATTTGTTTTACAGTCTAAATCGAGCATTCTTTCTCCTTCCATTTCCTGGATTTTAGGAACGTATTTTGATGGTATTTTTGTATATTTTGAATCTTTATTTATAAACCCTTTTTTAAAAGCATAATTATCAAAACCTATTTCCCATTTAAATTGAGATTGATTATCCCTAGATGTTCCAGCTTCATTTTTTACTTGTATTGGAATTGCTGGTTCTTCATCACTTGAATAATCTAGGATGTGTTCTTCATTTTCTATATTTTCAGAATTTACTATTTCTTCTTCTATCTGAAATCCCTGTTCCATAATATTATTTTCTTGAGCCATTTTTAATTCTTTAAAAAGTATTGTAACTTCTTCTAATTTTTCTTCAATATTCATAATTTTAGTGGTGGTTTTACTTTTAAATCTTTTATGTTGATTATATTTTGAAATTTTTCTTCTTTTGAATTTTCTTTTTCCTTATTTCTTTGAAATTTTATGGATACTAGTATTTCTTCAAGCATATCTACTATAGAATTTAATTGTGGGTTAAAAGTATGATAAAGATGTGGGGAATCATTTCCATGATAACATTTCTTAGAAATTCCGTGTGAAAAATAAGTTTTTTCAGGTTTTTGAAGTCCTTCAATAAAGCTTATAGTAAAATAAAGATTTTGAGAAAAATTATTTTGTATTGATTTTAAGAATTCGGTGTCATTACAGTTAACATTAGTTAAAATCATTAATTTTTAATCTATTAATTTTGATAACTTAATTATTTCTTCTCTTAAATCTTCTAATTTACTTTTTTTTATTAGGTGACGCTTTTCTTTGTGAAGAACTACGGTTTTAAGTGAAAAGTGTGGCTTTAGAAAGTGTGGTTTAAATAAACAAATCTTTAAATCTGTACAGATTTAAATCTGTACCATATAATTTTCTATTTCAGTTTGTATAGAATTGATTTGATATGAGTAAGGTGTTATACTGAAGGTTAATAAAGTGTCAGATCCAAATAAAATTTGTTTATTTTAATTTTTTGGGGGTTGTGAAAAAATAATTCGGTATTGTGAAGTGTTCTGAATGCAGTTCAACTTGCAGTGTCTGATTTTATCATTAAGGAAATATCTAGAAGCAAGAATAAATTACTTTTGGTTGACATTCTACGAAAAGCAATTGTTTCAAGCACAGGATCATAATGATGTTCGTGCACTGCATCATATTGCATTGGGTAGGGGACCAAATGTGTGAATTCTTTCTAGTTTCAACACGTAATAGTGTTCGCTGTACATTGCAAATTGGAACATGGATTTTTTTTTATTTATAAAATAAAATAAATAATTATTTCCTTTAAAATAATTTTTTAGCTTTATTTTAAAAAATACAATTTTTTGTTTTGGGATTAACAGCAAATTTGTCACACCCACCACGAACTCTATAATTTATATAAAGTTTGTCGTCGGGCTAACTCTATGATGAGTTCGGCAGACTATATATATGGGTGGGACCATTTTGATTTGTCGTTTTCTTTTTCCATTCTCTCCTCCAAATTTTCTCTGTTACTTTTTTCTGTCTTTTCGACATTTATAAAGTTTAGTGTGGACGATTGTCTCAGTTCCAAGTTAGTAAATAATAGTCTATTTTTTTATGTTAACTTAATTTACTGTTTACATGTTACATAAAATTATTAGATATAGATCGTTTGTTAGTAAGAATAACAGATTTATTGTTTATATGTTAGTTAGTTAGACGTATTTTTTAGTGTTGTTATATTAGGTGTAAGATCCAAGACTTTTGAAAAGTCCTATTTTGAACTAATCTCAAACCATATATTTATTTACATTTTTATTTTTAAGAAATCATTTTATTGAAAATAATTAAAGGTAGTTTTGATTAATTGGATTTGAGATAAAATAAGAATTTTTATATGATTTAATTTAAATAATTGATATTTTCATAATTTAATACCTTAAGTTTTAGGAATAAAGAAAATTAATCTTATTATCTTATAATTTCAATTAGAGTATTTGATTTTAAATTATTCAGTATTTTGATACAACAAATAATATTTTAAAGTAATTTCAAGAATTTAATTATATTTCAAGTTACTCTAAAATCTCCAATTTCATATACAAACCCTAATTTTATTAACACATACTTTTTCTCTATTCCCAAATTGAAACTCTAATTTGACCTAATCCTAACCCACTCATCTCTCTCACCCACCCACACTCACTCAGCACAAACAAAATACACGCACCCAGCACCAGCAACTGCAAAAAGAAATGGAAGAAAGGGGAAGAAGAAGGGGGGCGAGCTGTCCGCGCCACCACCCAGTCACCGTCACCATCGCGTCAGCGCCTCGCTGCTGTCATCCTCGCAGGCATGGAGGAAGCCCTTGCTGTCGCTGCTGCCCGTGAAGCCGACGCCGTCGCGAGTCAGAACTCAGGCGAGAGAGAATGTCGCGAAAGAGGAGGAAACTGCGCCGTCCAGCCGCTGTCTGTGAAGCATGGGTCACCGTCTATGCTCGCCGCCGCTGCTAGCAGAGGAGAGAAGAGGCCCGAGAGGAGAACGCCGGCAGAGGAGGGAAGAGCTCGCGCCAACCTCGCGAACCACCGTTGCGTCATGTCCACCGTCATCTTCGTGGGTTCCTGTCACCGCCGTCATCCATGGGTGAAGCAAAGGGGAGAGATCCGCGAGGAAGAGAGGAGCCCGATCCGTCCAGCCGCCGCGCCTTGTCGCCGGCGCCATCTTCGTCTGAACCACCGCCGGATCCACCGCTACCGAAACTTCTGGCCTAGTCTCTGCCATCGGAGAATGCCGCTGCCGCCATTGAGATCCCCTACCAGTAAAGGTTTTTAAGTTGGCTTTCGTTCCTTTTGGGTTTCCAGAAGCTTTTCATCGTTATACGTTTGTTATAGTCGTCGTTGCAGGAGTTCTGGTCGCTGCTGCCGCTCGAGGTGGTTGTCGGGGCTGCCACCAAGTCGGTTCAGTGAACGCTGTTGTTTCGTATTCATAGTTCGATATGTATTTATGTTTCAGAAAGTCCCTGCGTTAGTATTCTGTTATGTTTGGTTATAAACTCTAAGGTCTTGGTAACGTAGGTTTGAGTTTTGTATGTTGCATGTCACATTTAAGTTGCTGTGAGTGTTGCGAAAGTGATAAGGGGCTGAGTTTGTGGTTGTCGTTGGTTCCGGCTGAGAGGAAAGAGTTCGGTTGATGCGTTTGGGTTATGGTTTCGACAAATCGAGGTAGGTGCTTTTATACAAACTAATTTATTTTAAATGGGAATTGTTATAAATAGATATGCTGTGCGAAATGTATTTATGGTGATTATGTGATTCTTATGAATTGTCTGATTTTGTCTTGAATGAATATGTTTTCCTGTTTGATTGAAATGATGTCTGCTTTTGATAAATTGGAGATTTCTGGATTGGTTGATTTGAAATGGTTTTTGATAATCTGAAAGTTGAGTTTTTGTTTTATTGGAAACTGATTTGGTCTTGAACCTGTTGGAAAGAGTTGAGGATTGGTTTGGTTGGGATCCGGAAAGGGTGGCAAAGTCCAAGTTTTAGGGGAGATGCTGCCGAAATTTCTATAAAATCCGAGACTTTATTTGAAACGATATTTTAAAAAGGAATGGATTATGCCTTGAACTATATTACCGATAAATGAATTAGGTTTGAACCCTTTTATTAAGAAAATTATTATATTTTGAATGTAAACTATTTTAGAAAAGAGTCATGTTTAAAGTCGATTTAAAGATGGAGATAATTAAGTTTTGGAATTTGAGTAAGTAAGCAAATTTGAAGGAGTTTTAATGGAGTTCGATTAACTAATTTCCCTTGACAACATTTTAGGAAAAGTTTGAAGTATTATCTGGAACTTTGACTTAGTAAAACTGAAACAATTCCCAAGCCTTTGGAAACAGATTTAAGAATGAAATTGAAGTGGTTTTCGGTTTAAATGATTTGGTTTTGGTCTAAGTAAGTTGGTTTTGAAATTGGTTCGGAATATTTAGATATATGACTTGGTTTTGGTTTAAATTCAATTTTATTTATTCAAATCAAGAAGTTAAGATTTCGAAGGTTTTCAATGAATTTAAGAAATGAATTAGGTTATTCTCCCCTGAAGTTTTAAGACTCCACTGAGGAATTTTATGACCAAATCCTGATTTAGAAATGAATGATTTTGAGTCTTTCAAAAGAGATTCTGAATTTGGTATGGTTTTGAGATTGTTTGAAAGGGTTGGAAAGATGTGGAAAGTGGCTCCATTTTGAAAAGTGATTCTTGGCAAGATGTGAATTTAAAACGTTTGTTATTTAAAAGTAAATGGGCCAAGAATGAATTTGAAATAAGTTATTGAGCCTGATTGATTGTGATTATCATCAATATTGAGGAGTTATTTTTTGGTAGGCATAAGGGCCGGGTTCGTCCCGCTTATGCTGAGATGAGATTTTTGATAAGACGTTATGCACCCGGCAGGGACGGCGGTTGGATCCCGCCTGTCGAGGTAGCGGTGGCGGCGTAAGGGCAGTGGTTTGTCCCGCTTGCATTGAGATGCGAGGTCGGTGGCCTCGCATCCCTTCGGATCAATAGAGCGTGCAGGCGCAAAATCCTGGACAGTGATCCGAGCACTATGTCTCGGGGGTTCTCATATGATGAATCCGAAGGGCGACGTCTCCATGGAGATATGTCAGGTTGGCAGTTGAACCGACAATGTGATATCACAGCCAGTAGGACAGACATTCATCATTTTCATTTATGTGACATTGTTTGGGTGTGCATATTGTAATTGGTTTGCCTATGTGAATACTTATGTTAATTGCTAACTGCTATATTTGTTGTAATTGCTATTGATTGTGTTTGAACTACATTATTTGTGATTGTGTCTGATTGGTTGGTTTGTGATGAATTGATTGATGATTGAGTTGTTTGGGCCAGGGGCCATGTTGGATTGGATGGGCTTGAGGCCGTGATTGGTATATTGAGTTATAGTTCTGTATAAAGTATCTGACTGGTTCAGCATAGACTTAATGAACCTATGCTTGGAACGGGATGATTATTTATACCGCGTAGGTAACTGCTTTCATGGTTATGGTCTAGGAAAGTATGAAAAATCAAACTCTTACAGCATAGACTTAATTGAATCTATGTTTGGGACATGTTGGTCATTCATACTATCTAGAAAAACTTTTCAGATTTTGCAAGAAAGGGAAAAGGTTTTGTTTTAAAATATTTGAGAAATTTACCAAATCTTCAAAAAGGGATTTTCTGGATTTCGAATGTGTACCCAAGGTTTTTGGAAAGACTCATAAGACGAGCAATGATCACGTTATTCTAAGAATAATTTTATTTTGCGTATCTTGTATAGCAATTTCTGTAATCCTATAGTGAGAACAAGCAAGGACGACGTTCTCACTCCCCTACAGGTTATTCCTTTTCAGGATATGGACGACGAAGTTTCAGAAGAGTTACGTTATTTTCTGTTTATTCGGTATTTTTGTATTATCTTAGCTATTATTCTTCCCTCGCCTTTATTTTTATTAAGTTTGTAAGAGGGATAGGAAATTATGATACGTATATTTGTAAGCTAGTGTTATATATATATATATATATATATATATATATATATATATATATATATCTCAAGGTATTGTATCTGGTTGTATGCACATGTATATTTATGTTTTCATAGAAAAAGTGTTTTTGAAAGGTTATACGGTTTTAAGTTTTAAACAGGCTCCTATTTTAGTATTAAATATGTGAAGAGTTGTCGTAATGCCCAAGCTATCAGAGTGGCGCAGCCGGAAGCGTGATATTCGAATAGTGAGGGTGTTACATTTGTAGTATCAGAGCAGTCCTTCCTATAGAGCCTGAGGAATGGACTGACTATGCTTCAATTGCATATTCTGAATGTTTGTCATGTAATAGTCTTGTTCGAATAACGAGAATTAGAGATTTTTGCACATGACAGTCTAATGATTAATGTTGTTAGTCTTGCATTGCATAATTCCTAGTGCTAAGTTTGGCCAGCTTAAAACGAGTGGATTATGTATATGAATGTACTAATGGGTTATTATAGACGAGATACGAGTGATAGGTAACGCGATTCGTGGGTTTTCGGAACATTAGAAACTATTTCTCGAGGTTTTTCAGTTATGTGCTTTGGATTCTGTTGGAGTCATGTGACTTATTGTTTCTTAACCTATCTTGATGTTCTTGTTGCCTTTTCTTTTGGAAGGCAGTTTGGTGTTTCCAGTCATATTTTTCTGTTCATATGCATTCTTATTTGATCCTAAATTGCATATGCCGGTTTGAATTTCTTGGTGTATCTGTCTTTCTCTGTTCGAACTCTTTTTCTTGATCCATGTAATTTTTTGACATGACTTTGAACTTGTCTTGATGCAGTGTGCCTTTTATGTCCTTACTTCGAGTCCTTTTTAAAAGAAATGGTGATTCAATTTTTCTCTTAATTGATTGTATTTATAACTAATTTTCAACTTTTATAAAATCGCTTTTGATTTGATATACACCTATCTATATAAAACTTTGAAAAATTCTTATACAACTTAAAAACTATTTATTTAATACCCCGCATGTTCTTTTACTAGGTTATGGAATTATACCTACTCTACGCACAACTTGATTTTCTAATAGCTATACTATAATTCTTATGCATATGTTTATTTGATTATGTACTTAGGTATTTTTTTTTAAAAAAAATTTTGAAAGAAAAGATTTTTGCCATTATTCTGGTTGATCTTCGTTTGACAAACTTTACTTAAATTAACTTAAATTGGAATTGATTTTGCATAACGCATTGCTTATGCATTTGTCCTTTTGAAATTATTAGGCTAATTCCTTTTTAAGCTTTTCATGTCTATCGATGTCATACTTGATTATATTCTTAATTATTCTTTTACTTTTATGAACATCATCATTAGTCTTAGTTTTTCCTTCTCATGTGAACCTCATACTCATCCGAGTCATCTTGAATTTGTTTCTACCTAGTGCGTTGTTTGTCCTCTTAATTGTCTTTCTTTAGTCAAAGATTCTTTCTTGAAAATTCACCGTTGACTGAGTTGTCTTTCCTTACGAGTTTTGTATTCTTTTGGACCAATGGAAATCTTGTTTGATGTCCCATGCCTCGTGGATCTTGTTTGAACTCCCTTGATTTAAGATCCTTTCTTGTTTGTTCTGATTTCTTTATAAGTACATCTTAATATTCTTGAATGTTCTTATGTGATGGCAATTTCAAGTGTATTCTTAGAGTTTTGATGTGAACTTTTGAAACAAGTTTTGGATTCTCTTAAGAAATCTAAATCAATTCTTCTCGCTTAAATTGCATCCATAGTTATTCTTTAAATTGACAAAGTTGTTTTGAAGTTGGCATGCACTGTTTTAAATAAAGTTTTGAAACCAACTGATAAGCAGATTTTTACCTCGGAGTTTCCTTTTCTAAATAGAGTTTAACTTGTTCCATGTTTGCTATAAATTTTATACACGCTTGTTTGAATATCAGCTTTGAGAGTTTTTGAACAAACATTTGAGTTTCTTACAACCTTTCCACAATTTCAGTGTATACCTTTATTTGATTGAGTACCTAAATGTCTTTCAGGATTTTCGAAAAAAAATTATTTTGGCCTTAACCCAATTGACTTTCATTTTTCAAACCTCACTTATTCTGTCTTTTACTTGGAAACTATTTAGACAAAATGCAATTTAGTTTTCTTTTAACCATACTGTAGTTTTGATATATGTTTTTGTCATCCTCTTCTGAAATGCGAGTCACCTACCTTTCTTTTAGCACATGGGGTGATCTTCCTTTAGTTTTTCATTCTTTATATTCAAATGTATTATGTGTACTTAATCATAAACTTTAAATTGAAACCCTACTTAAAACCCTAATTTGACCTAACCCTAACCCACTCATCTCTCTCACCCACCCATACTCACTCAGCACAAACAAAACACACGCACCCAACACCAGCAACTGCAAAAAGAAATGGAAGAAAGGGGAAGAAGAAGAGGGGACGAGCTATCCGCGCCACCACCCAGTCGCAGCCACCATCACGTCAGCGCCTCGCCGCCGTCATCCTCGCAGACATGGAGGAAGCCCTTGCTGCCGTTACTTCCCGTGAAGCCAACGCCGTCGCGAGTCAGAACACAAGCGAGAGAGAAGGTCACGAAAGAGGAGGGAACCGCGCCGTCCAGCCACCGTCTGTGAAGCATGGGTCGCCGTCTATGCTCGCCGCCGCTGCTAGCAGAGGAGGGAGGAGAACGCCGGCAGAGGAGGGAAGAGCTCGCGCCAGCCTCGCGAACCACCGTTGCGTCATGTCCGCCGTCATTTTCGTGGGTTCCTGTCGCTGCCGTCATCCATGGATGAAGCAAAGGGGAGAGATCCGCGAGGAAGATAGGAGCTCGACTCGTCCAGCTGCCGCGCCTTGTCGCCGTCCTTGTCGCCGGTGCCATCTTCGTCCAAACTGCCGCCGGATCCACCGCTGTTGAAACTTCTGGCCTAGCCTCTGCCACCAGAGAATGCCGCTGCCACCACTGAGATCCCTTGTCGGTAAGGGTTTTTAAGTTGGCTTTCGTTCCTTTTGTGTTTCCGAAAGCTTTTCATCGCTATATGTTTGTTCCAATCGTCGTTGTTGGAGTTCTGGTCACCGCTGCCGCTCGAGGTGGTTGCCGGGGCTGCCGCCAAGCAGGTTCAGTGAACGCTATTATTTTATTTTTTTAGTTCGGTAAGTATTTATGTTTCAGAAAGTCCCTGCGTTAGTATTCTGTTATGTTTGGTTATAAACTCTGAGTTCTTGGTAACGTTGGTTCGAGTTCTGTATGTTGCATGTCACTTTTAAGTTGCTGTGAGTGCTACGAAAGTGAGAAGGGGATGAGTTTGTGGTTGTCGTTGGTCCCGGGCTGAGAGGAAAGAGTTCGATTGATGCGTTTGGGTTATGGTTTCGACGAATCGAGGTAGGGGCTTTTATACAAACTAATTTATTTTAAATGGGAATTATTATAAATAGATATGCTATGCGAAATGTATTTCTGGTGATTATGTGAGTCTTATGAATTGTCTGATTTTGTCTTGAATGAATATGGTTGCTTGTTTGATTGAAATGATGTCTGCTTTTGATAAATTGGAGATTTCTGAATTGGTTGATTTGAAATAGTTTTTGATCATCTGAAAGTTGAGTTTTTGTTTTATTGGAAACTGATTTGGTCTTGAACCTGTAGGAAAGAGTTGAGGATTAGTTTGGTTGGGACCCGAAAACGGTGGCAAAGTCCAAGTTTTAAGAGAGATGCTGCCGAAATTTCTATAAAATCCGAGACTCTATTTGAAACGATATTTTAAAAAGTAATGAATTATTCCTTGAACTATATTACCGATAAATGAATTAGGTTTGAACCCTTTTATTAAGAAAATTATTATATTTTGAATGTAAACTATTTTAGAAAAGAATCATGTTTAAAGTCGATTTAAAGATGGAGATAATTAAGTTTTTGAATTTAAGTAAGCAAATTTGAAGGAGTTTTAATGGAGTTCGATTAACTAATTTCCCTTTACAACATTTTAGGAAAAGTTTGAAGTATTATCTGGAACTTTGACTTAGTAAAACTGAAACAATTTTCGAGCCTTTGGAAACAGATTTAAGAATGAAACTGAAGTGGTTTTCAGTTTAAATGATTTGGTTTTGGTCTAAGTAAGTTGGTTTTGAAATTGGTTCGGAATATTTGGATATATGACTTGGTTTTGGTTTAAATTCAATTTTATTTATTCAAATCAAGAATTTAAGGTTTCGGGGGTTTTCAATGAATTTAAGAAATGAATTAGGTTATTCTCCCCTGAAGTCTTGAGACTCAACTGAGGAATTTCATGACCAAATCCTGATTTAGAAATCAATGATTTTGAGTTTTTCAAAAGAGATTCTGAATTCGGTATGGTTTTGAGATTGTTTGAAAGGGTTGGAAAGAAGTGGAAAGTGGCTCCGTTTTGAAAAGTGATTCTTGGCAAGATGTGAATTTAAAACGTTTGTTATTTAAAAGTAAATGGGCCAAGAATAAATTTGAAATAAGTTATTGAGCCTGATTGATTGTGATTATCATCAAGATTGAGGAGTTATTGTTTGGTAGGCATAAGGGCCGGGTTCGTCCCGCTTATGCTGAGATGAGATTGTTGATAAGACGCTATGCGCCCGGCAAGGACGGCGGTTGGATCCCGCCTGTTGAGGTAGCGGCGGCGGCGTAAGGGCGGTGGTTTGTCCTGCTTGCGTTGAGATACGAGGTCGGTGGCAAGAGTATCCCGCTCGCATCCCTTCGGATCAATAGAGCATGCAGGCGCAAAATCCTGGAGAGTGATCCGAGCACTATATCTCGGGGTTCCCATACGATGATTCCGAAGGGCGACGTCTCCATGAAGATGTGTCGGGTTGGAAGTTGAATTGACAATGTGATATCACAGCCAGTAGGACTGGTGCACGAATTGTAAATCACACTTTTCATAACTCGTACCACTAACCAGCAAGTGCACTGGGTCGTCCAAGTAATACCTTACGTGAGTAAGGGTCGATCCCACGGAGATTGTCGGCTTGAAGCAAGCTATGGTTATTTTGTAATTCTTAGTCAGGAAATTAATAATAAAAATGGTTGGGTTTATGAAGAGTAATTAACATAAAATAAATAATACTTGTTGTTCCGAGGGTTACCTAAAACTGTAGATCGATCTCGGACGAGATCTTCTGTACTGGTCGGAGATGACGTGTCCGGCTGGTGGGTGGCGGCCAGAGCTGTCATGTCCGACTTGTGGGACTGGCTGCACTGCTGATCCTTCGTCACCGGAGGGTGGGGAGTACCTGCAAGGGACTCCGATGCTTAAGTTAGGAAGGGTATTAACAGGTTTTTAGTAGAATCAAAGTATGAGTTATACCTGGGTGCTCCAGTGTATTTATAGTAGCGGGGAGTGACCTTTCTGGAGATAAGATAGTTATCTTATCTTATCTTATCTTTAAGTGAGGTCATCTTATCTTCTGGGGAACCGCCTTTATCTTTCTAGGCTTTGGCTGCATTTAGATTGGGCTGTGTCCCTTTGTTTGGGCCTACTTGGGCCTCTTATGGCGATTTGTCCGAGCTCTTTATAAAGAGGTCGGACATGGGCCAACCTTCCCAGAGGTTGGTCATGGGCCAACCTTCTAAGAGGTCGGATAGTCTGACCTAAAGAGGTCGGTCGACTTGTCGTCAAACATCCCGGGTCGGACAACTCGACCCAGGGTATGAATAGTACCCCTGCTTGAGTTCAGACCTTTTCGTGAGATCGTGCTTTCAGAGCTTCGATCTCTTTGGGGAAGTCGTGCTCAAGCATCCGTCTGGCTTGTTTCTTCATTGCTTTGCAATCCTTGCAGATTTTCTAGAGGTTTGGTACTTCACAGTCCGTGCTCTTTTGAGTGGTACTGTGGGTTTTCTACCCTTGCCTTCTGGATCACACCTTGCTTTAAGTTTGTGTTGACAACCCTCTGCCTTGGCGAAGTTATCCTTTGAGGCTTGATATCCAGGCTTTTAGTGACTTGTCTGATGACTTTTTAGTGTTCTTTATATAGAATCTTTTTTAGTCTCGAATGACGTTCGTAGCCTGTTTGAGATTGTGCCTTTTTTAGCGGAGTTGTATCCCTTTTAGCTAAGCACATTTGAGCCTTATGTTGTTTTCCAACCTTTTGGCTTGTTCTTTTTTTGAGATCGTACTTGCGCCTCTTCTTAGCTGACGTTGACCTGTACGACTTTGCCCCAGATTGAGTTCGGACATTTCCGTAAGATCGTGCTTTTAGAGCTTCGATCACTTTGGGGAAGTCGTGCTCAAGCATCCTGACTTTGGTTGATCTTGAGTAGTTTCTCCTTGTGCGAGTCTGATATTGTCCTTTTTAGTTTGTTGAGAGGTCTTTTCAGCCTTCTTCCGCATTGTTTGTCTTCACTTCTCGGGCTTTTTAGTCATAATCCAACAACTTTTTAGGTAGTATTCCGATGGGGAACCTTTTTATAGTTTGTTTGGATGACTTTTTAGCTCCGTCTTTGAGGCAGTGCTTTTCGCTTTTTAAGTAGTGTCTTTTTTCAAGACTTCGTACTTTTCAGTGAAGCACTTCTGGCTTTGGCCTTTTGACCTTTCCTTGGCCTTTGTGAGACGTTTATAAAGTGTTGGTACTTTGCTGTCCGATCTCTTTTTTATCAGATCTTGTTTTGTCTGTTTCTTGTTTGGGCGGGATGACCTTTGGGGCTAACTTGTCCGACAACTTTTTAGTGTTCTTGGTAGAACTTTTTTAGTTAGTTTGAACAATTTTGATAGCCTTGTCATGGAGCCGTGGCTTTTAGGGCGGAACTATGTCCCTTTTAGCGCACGCTTTTCGTTGGTCCGACTTCTCGTGTCGTTCCGAGCTGTAGCTTTCGTTAGTTCGACTTCTTCTTGTCGGTCCAAACTGTAGCTTTCGTTGGTCCGACTTTTTCTTGTCGGTCCAAGCTATAGCTTTCGTTGGTCCGACTTCTTCTTGTCGGTCCATTCTAAATTATTTCTAATAATCCATTTTATTTGGACCTTTGTCAGGTCTCTTCTTATGGATTACTTTTTATAACTTTGTGATTTTGTTGGGCCGACTTTATCATGTCGGTCCCTTCTGAGTTATTTTTAGTAATCCTCTTTTTTGGACCTTTGTTAGGTCTTTTTCAGGGATTACTTTTTATAACTTTTTTGTTTATGGGACGACTTCTTTACGTCAATCCCTTCTAAGTTATTTTTAGTAATCCGCTTTCTTGGACCTTTGTTAGGTCTCTTTCAGGGGTTACTTTTTATAACTTTTTGCTTTTGGGCCGACCTTTTCATGTCGGGCCCTTCTAAGTTATTTCTAGTAATCCTCTTTATTGGACCTCTGTCAGGTCTCTTTCCAGGATTTACTTATAACTTTGGTTATTGCGACTGGTCCGACTTCTTTACGTCGGCCAGTCTTTAAGTTATTATTTAGCAACACATTTTTATTAAGACCTCGTCAGGTCCTTTCTATGGATCACTTTCGATAACTTCTTGCATTATTCTGTTTTCATCTTTGCCGATTTTGTAGAAATTGGTTTGATCCCCGTTTGGTCGACCTTTTGATGAATTTGGTTTTCATCTTTGTTGGTCTTTATCGTGATTGTGCAGTGAATTTGATCTTCACTTTCTGCCGATCTATAGCTTTATAATCGGGCGATGAATTCTGCTTTCACTTTTTTGCCGACCTTGTCGAAATCGGGCGATGAATTCTGGTTCCATCTTTGCTGGCTTTTATCGTGATCGGGTGGTGGATTTGGTTTTCACCCCGCCGACCTTGTCGTGATCAGGTAGTGAAATTTTGCACTCAGATTAGTGCGTCTTGGTATAGCAGTGAATTTGGTTTTCACTTTGTCGACCTTTGTCGAAATCAAATAATGAATTCGGTTTTCATCGTGGTCGGGCGGTGAAGTTGGTTTTCACCTTGCCGACTTGTCGCTTTGTAATCGGACGATGAATTTGGTTTTCATCTTGCCGACTTTGTCGTGATTGGGCGGTGAATTTGGTGTTCACCTTGCCGACCTGCCGTAGTCGGGCGTCTTGGTAGGAAACTTTTTAGAGAATCTGCAATCTTTTAAATAATAAAATGAAGATAAGAGTGTGTACATGTTAGTACTTACCCTTCTAGGTCGGGAAATCTTTTTGGATCTCGGCCTGGCGCCCTTTTTAGATTGCAGGCATGCCATGACCTTGGTAGCTCTTGCCCCTCGAGGTCAGACACTTTGTAGCAACCTTTCCCCAGTTCTTCTGAACAACTTGGTATGGTCCTTTCCAGTTGGCTGCTAGCTTCTCTTCTCCCGACCGACCTATTTCAATGTCATTTCGGATTAGGATGAGATCGTTGTTGCCAGATTACCTTCCGATTGTATCTTGAGGCCATTTGACGCTTTAACGCCTCTTCCTTGATCCGAGTTCTTTCTCGGGTTTCTGGAAGTAGGTCGAGTTCTTCCTTTTGAAGTTTGGAGTTGGCCTCTTCACTGTAGTGGATCACTCTGGGCGATCCTTCTTCGACCTCCACTGGGATTATTGCCTCCATTTCGTAAGCTAATCGGAAGGGTGATTCCTTTGTAGTGGAGTGTGGGGTTGTCCGATATGCCCATAGGACTTGTGGGAGCTCTTCAGGTGGGGCTCTAGGGAAGTTGGCATGCTTTTGATGTAAAGCTTTGACTTTGTATTTGGGTTTTTGCTCTGAAGAACTTTGGTTCTTCCTGCAAAAAGTTTGCGTCTTTGATCGTTTGTTGTGACTTTTCTTTTGTCGTTCACCTTTGAGAAGAATGTGGTGTTTGGACTGTTTATAGATTGTCGACTTCTTTTCTCTGTGTTTTTGCCCTGTTGTTGCCTCCAAAGGGTGCTCCTGGACTTTCGTGTGAGTCCTGGGGTTTTCCTTTTACTGCTGTTTCCGACACTTGATGTTTTGGTGTTATTGTTCGAGTTGTTTCCTTATTTGCCCGAGTTGTTTGGTAGTAACCCCATAGTTGACCTATGTCTTTGAGATGTCTACTAAGATCCCAGACAGCATGTCTAATTGGCTGGATTCCATAGTTTTAATGCGTGTTACTGTGGCTGACCCTGAGTACTGTGTGCGACTTAGGAGGTTCCATAGAATTTGTAGGGATAGGGATGAGGAGAAGAATTATGAGTTGGTGTTGCCGGACCCTGAGGAGAGGGTTTGTTTTCCTTCCTTGACTCCGGGGGAATGACCATTTTTCTATGCTTATGACTACTTTTTCAGTCTGTTGAATATTACCATCCCTTATACCGCCTTCGAAATCGACTTGTTGTGGTCTTGTAATGTAGCCTGGATGAGGCTTCTGTTATTGCCCCCTGGTTTGGTGTTGGCTAGTTTTGAAAATGCATCAGCTCGGGCATTCTGCTCCCGAGGTATGTGTCAGAAATCATATTCCCCGAATTGTCTGAGCTGTTGGTACTAGCTGGTTTTGAAAGTGCATCAGCTCGGGCATTCTGCTCCCGAGGTATGTGTCGGACCTCATATCCCCCGAAATGTCTGAGCTGTTTTCTGTTTTTGTCCAGGGTCCCCTGAATTCCCTTTTGTAGGAGTTCCCAGGGTGTTAGTGTCTCTGTAATAAAGTCGGCCAGATACTATGATTTGATGGCTGTCCGAGCTTTCATATCGAAGATCGAATTGGGATAACTCAACTATCCACTGTAGGATTCTTCCAGCTAAGTTTTTTTTCTGTAGGATGCCTTTTATGGGTTGGTTGGTCCGAACTCTGATAGTGTGAGCTTGAAAGTATGGGTGGAGTCGTTGAGAGGTGAGTACGAGGGCGTAGGCGAATTTTTTCTATCTTTTGATAGTTTAGTTCGGCCCCTTGTAGAGCTTCTGATGAGCGGATAATTTATACGCTTTTTGACATTGTTTTTAGTATGTTTTTAGTAGGATCTAGTTACTTTTAGGGATGTTTTCATTAGTTTTTATGTTAAATTCACATTTCTGGACTTTACTATGAGTTTGTGTATTTTTCTGTGATTTCAGGTATTTTCTGGCTGAAATTGAGGGACTTGAGCAGAAATCAGATTCAGAGGTTGAAGAAGGACTGCTGATGCTGTTGGATTTTGACCTCCCTGCACTCAAAGTGGATTTTCTGGAGCTACAAAACTCGAAATGGTGCGCTTTCAATTGCGTTGGAAAGTAGACATCCAGGGCTTTCCAGAAATATATAATAGTCCATACTTTGGCCAAGAATAGATGACGTAAACTGGTGTTCAACGCCAGCTTTCTGCCCAAATCTGGCGTCCAGCGCCAGAAAAGGAGCCAAAACCAGAGTTGAACGCCCAAACTGGCACAAAAGCTGGCGTTCAACTCCAAGAAGGACCTCTACACGTGCAACACTCAAGCTCAGTCTAAGCACACACCAAGTGGGCCCCGGAAGTGGATTTATGCATCAATTACTTACTTCTGTAAACCCTAGTAGCTAGTTTATTATAAATAGGACATTTCACTATTGTACTTGATATCTTTGGATTACCTTATGATCCTTTGATCACGTTTTGGAGGCTGGCCATCTCGGCCATGCCTGGACCTTTCACTTATGTATTTTCACGGTAGAGTTTTTACACTCCATAGATTAAGGTGTGGAGCTCTGCTGTTCCTCAAAGATTAATGCAAAGTACTACTGTTCTCTATTCAATTCATCTTATTTCACTTCTAAGATATTCATTCGTACTTCAATCTGAATGTGATGAACGTAACAATCATCATCATTACCTATGAACGCGTGCCTGACAACCACTTCCATTCTACCTTCGACTGAATGAGTATCTCTTAGATCTCTTAATCAGAATCTTCGTGGCGTAAGCTAGAATGATGGCGGCATTCAAGAGAATCCGGAAAGTCTAAACCTTGTCTGTGGTATTCCGAATAGGATTCAATGAATGAATGACTGTGACGAGCTCCAAACTCGCGATTGCAGGGCGTTAGTGACAGACGCAAAAGGATAGTAAATCCTATTCCAGCATGATCGAGAACCGACAGATGAATAGCCGTGCCGTGACAGGGTGCGTTGACCATTTTCACTGAGAGGATAAGATGAAGCCGTTGACAAGGGTGATGCCTCCAGACGATTAGCCGTGCCGTGACAGGGCATTGGATCATTTTCCCGAGAGATGACCGAAAGTAGCCATTGACAGTGGTGATGTATCACATAAAGCCAGCCATGGAAAGGAGTAAGACTGATTGGATGAAGATAGCAGGAAAGCAGAGGTTCAGAGGAACGAAAGCATCTCCATTCGCTTATCTGAAATTCCTACCAATGAATTACATAAGTATCTCTATCCCTATTTTATTATATTAAATTCGAAAACACCATTATCAATTTATATCTGCCTAACTGAGATTTGCAAGGTGACCATAGCTTGCTTCATACCAACAATCTCCGTGGGATTCGACCCTTACTCACGTAAGGTATTACTTGGACGACCCAGTGCACTTGCTGGTCAGTTACACGGAGTTGTGAACCGTGGTTTTGGCATCATGTTTTTGGCGCCATTTCCAGGGAAAAAAAGAGCAATGAACTTTACATAATTAAAGTGTAATCATGATTCCGCGTACCAGCTTCGCTGATGAAGTAGACGGGTTGTTGCCCACTTTTGTCTTCTCTGACTAGTGCTAAGGCTATTGCCCGACTTCCCACTGCGAGGTATAATATGAGTTCTTCACTTTCCCTTGGTCGGGTAAGAATGGGTGGTTGCCCCAAGAATTTTTGAAATCTCGGAAAGCTTGTTTGCACTCCTTTGTCCTTTTCAAACCTCTCTCCCTTAATATACCTCTTTGAGGTGTCTTTTGCAAGCTGATTTAGAGATCCATCCTCCTGCAAATCCTCCATTTATCATATGAACATATCTCTTAGGGGTGGGAGGTGGACATTCAACTCGTCCGACCTCTTCAGTGTGAGGTGGATGTTCAACTCGTCCGACCTCTTTGTTGTGGGGTGGACCTGCAACTCATCCGACCTCCTCGGTGTGAGGTGGACCTTCAACTCGTCCGACCTCTTTGTTGTGAGGTGGACCTTCAACTCGTCTGACCTCTTTGTTGTGAGGTAGACCTTCAACTCGTCTGACCTCTTTCTTCTTTTTGATTTTGATTGGGCGAGGTGGTGAGATCTTCTCAGTGTTGCATATTTCTCGTTAAACATCCACAAGAGATAGGTTTCTCAGTGGGTTGGTCTTCTTTCTTCCTGGACTCTTTATCCTTGTTCCGTAGTGGGTTAGGAGAATCTGGTTTTTGAGCTGTCTCCCAATCGGGAGTTCTCCTCCATATTGATATATTTTTCTCCCTTTCTTGAACTTTGTTTAGAGATGTTGGGTGCTTCTTGGATATTGAGTGGTTGAAAGGTCCTTCTTGCAGGCCATTAATGAGACCCATGATAGCTGCTTCAGTTGGCAGAATTTGCATGTCCAGGCATGCTTTGTTAGAGTAGTCAGGAAGGCTTTGCATCGAATAACGTCCGAGGCGTCAATGAGATACATCCTGCTTCTGAAATTGCTAAGATGATGGCTTGGATCCGATGTGCCATCGTACGGGGTCATGTCGGGGGCTTTGAAGTCCTTTGGGACTTTAGCTTTCATGATCTCTTTGGTGAATGGGTTTTGATCCTTACGGGAGCTATCTTTGTGGCTGGATCGAGTGGTTTTGGCCTTGAGATCGGCTTCGAGCTTTAGGAGCTTGTCCTCCAACTCGCGGTGTCGCCTTGTTTCTCTCCGAAGGTCTCTTTCGGCTTTTCGTTGATGTTCAGCTTCTTGTTCCAACTGTTTAAGGCGATTCTGTTGCTTACGGATAGCTTCCAAAATTTCTGTGTTTGGGGGTTGCTTATCTCCCCATTTTGAGGCTTGTCTTTGGAGGTGGCGTCCGTGTCTTTGTTTGGCGTTCTGTCCACTAAACCAGAGTTGTGATCGTTGTCATGGTCATCCGCCATGGTGATGGGATGACTTCCAGGTTCACCGGCAACGACGCCAATGTTCCGAGGGTTACCTGAAACTGTAGGTCGATCTTGGACGAGATTTTCTGTACTGGTCAGAGATGGCGTGTCCGGCTGGTGGGTGGCGGCCAGAGCTGTCGTGTCCGACTTGTGGGACTGGCTGCACTGCTGATCCTTCGTCACCGGAGGGTGGGGGGTATCTGCAAGGGACTCCGATGCTTAAGTTAGCAAGGGTATTAACAGGTTTTTAGTAGAATCAGAGTATGAGTTATACCTGGGTGCTCCAGTGTATTTATAGTAGTGGGAAGTGACCTTTCTGGAGATAAGATAGTTATCTTATCTTATCTTATCTTTAAGTGAGGTCATCTTATCTTCTGGGGAACCACCTTTATCTTTCTAGGCTTTGGCTGCCTTTAGATTGGGCTGTGTCCCTTCGTTTGGGCCTGCTTGGGCCTCTTATGGCGATTTGTCCGAGCTCTTTGTAAAGAGGTCGGATAGTCTGACCTAAAGAGGTCAGTCGACTTGTCGTAAAACATCCCGGGTCGGACAACTCGACCCAGGGTATGAACACTTGTTATGCAGTAATGGAGAACAGGTTGAGGTTCTAGAGATACTCTGCCTTTTGAATCTCTGCTTTCCTACTGTCATCTTCTTCACGCACGCAGGTCTCCTTCCATGGCAAGCTGTATGTTGGTGGATCACCGTTGTCAATGGCTACCAGCCGTCCTCTTAGTGAAAAGGGTCCATGTACATGGCTAATCATCTGTCGGTTCTCACTAATGTTGGAAAAGGATCCATTGATCCTTTTGCACACTGTCACTGCGCCCAACATTCATGAGTTTGAAGCTCATCACAGTCATCCCTTCCTGGATCCTACTCGGAATACCACAAACAAAGTTTAGACTTTTCGGATCTCAGGAATGCTGCCAATTGATTTTAGCTTATTCCATGAAGTCTCTGATCTCACAGATTTGAATGCTCTATTGTCAGGAGATGCAATCAAACGTATGAGCCAGGAACCAAAGAGATACACACTCAATCTAAGGTAGAACAGAAGTGGTTGTCAGGCACGCGTTCATAGGTTGAGAATGGTGATGAGTGTCACGGATCATCACATTCATCATGTTGAAGTGCGAGTGAATATCTTAGAATAGAAACAAGCGTGATTGAATGAAAAACAGAAGTAATTGCATTAATCCATCGAGACACAGCAGAGCTCCTCACCCCCAACCATGGAGTTTAGAGACTCATGCCGTAGAAGATACAAGTTCTGATGTAAAATGTCATGAGGTACATAGTAAGTCTCTAAAAGTAGTTTTTATACTAAACTAGTGACCTAGGTTTACAGAAAATGAGTAAACTAAGATAGATAGTGAAAAAAAATACCTCTTCCGGGGCCCACTTGGTGTGTGCTTGGGCTGAGCATTAAGCTTTACACGTGTAGAGGCTTCCCTTGGAGTTAAACGCCAGGTTGCAGCTTGTTTGTGGTGTTTAACTCTGGTTTGTAACCTATTTCTGGCGTTTAACTTCAGAATAGGGCAGGAAGTTGGCGTTTAAACGCCAGTTTGCGTCGTCAAAACTCAGACAAAGTATGAACTATTATATATTTCTGAAAAGCCCTGGATGTCTACTTTCCAACGCAATTAAGATTGCACCAATTGGATTTCTGTAGCTCCAGAAAATCCATTTCGAGTGCAGGGAGGTCAGAATCCAACAGCATCTGCAGTCCTTTTTCGGCCTCTGAATCAGATTTTTGCTCAGGTCCCTCAATTTCAGCCAGAAAATACCTGAAATCATAGAAAAACACAATAACTCATAGTAAAGTCTAGAAATATAATTTTTGCATAAAAACTAATAAAACTATACTAAAAAGTAGCTAAATCCTACTAAAAACTATATGAAAATACCCCCAAAAAGCGTATAAAATATCTGCTCATCATAACACCAAACTTAAACTGTTTCTTGTCCTCAAGAAACTAGATAAATAAAATAGGATAGAAAGAAAATCAAGAGGCAATAACATCTCAGAGTTTTATATGAAGCTCAAATTCTCATTAGATGAGCGGGACTAGTAGCTTTTTGCTTCTGAACAGTTTTGGCACCTCAATTTATCCTTTGAAGTTCAGAATGATTGGCATCTATAGGAATTCAGAATTCAGATAGTGTTATTGATTCTCCTAGTTTAGTATGTTGATTCTTGAACACAGCTACTTTATGAGTCTTGGCTGTGGCCCTAAGTACTTTGTTTTCCAGTATTACCACCGGATACATAAATGTCACACACACATAACTGGGTGAACCTTTTCAGATTGTGACTTAGGTTTGCTAAAGTCCCTAGTTAGAGGTGTCCAGAGTTCTTAAGCACACTCTTTTTGCTTTGGACCACGACTTTAACCGCTCAGTCTCAAGTTTTTCACTTGACACCTTCACGCCACAAGCACATGGTTAGGGACAGCTTGGTTTAGCCGCTTAGGCCAGGATTTTATTCCTTTAGGCCATCCTATCCATTAATGCTCAAAGCCTTGGATCCTTATTACCCTTGACTTTTGGTTTAAAGGGCTATTGGCTTTTTTTGCTTGCTTTTTCTTTTTTTTCGCCATTTTTTTCTTTTTTTTTCGCAAGCTTTGTATTCACTGCTTTTTCTTGCTTCAAGAATCAATTTTTTGATTTTTCAGATTATCAATAATATTTCTCCTTTTTCATTATTCTTTCAAGAGCTAACAAATTTAACATTCATAAACTTCACTATCAAAAATTATGCACTGTTCAAGCATTCATTCAGAAGACAAAAAGTATTGCCACCACATATAAATAATTTGAATTTTTCTTATTAAGAACTCAAAAATAAAACTGCCTCCTTATTCTAAAAAATCTGCTATTTTATTCATGTTTAATGATGATGAGAAAATAAATTATAGCTTACTTGGAGATAAATAAAAATAAAAATAAAGATACTAATTACTATTATTCATGTGACTCCTAAGGTAGATCTCTAATAGCAAAAGTTATCACAGAGTTAAGATTAGGACTCAACAACCTTTATTTTGGGAGATGGATGCTCCTTCAATATGTGGGGTGTCTTGCCCTTCAAGAGATAGCTTCTAGCGCTTCAGCTCTTGTAGCTCACGCCTTTGCTTCTCTTATTCCTTCAGCAGTTTGCAGAGCATGCTATTTTGAACTTGCTGTTCTTCTTTCAGTTGATCCATAACTTCTTGCAGCTTGGTGACAGATGCTTCTAGGCGGGTCCAGTAGTCAATCTGAGGGATTTCTGGGAGGAACTCATGTGCCCTCCTTTTGATGGAGTTATCTTGCACTTGTTGTCCTTCCATTGACTTTTTGGTGATTGGGTGCTCGACTGGGATATACTCATCCACTCCCATCTTTACCCCAACGTCTTTACATAGCAGAGATATTAAGTTTGGGTAAGCCAATTTGGCTTCTTTGGAGTTCTTGTTTGCAATTATGTAGAGCTCACAAGAAATCAGATGATGAATCTCCACTTCGTTTCCCTGCATAATACAATGGATCATCATTGCTCTTTTGAGAGTGACCTCAGAGCGGTTACTGGTGGGCAGTATGGAACGCCCAATGAAGTCCAGCCAGCCCCTAGCGACTGGTTTGAGATCCCCTCTCTTGAGTTGATTTGGGACACCCTTTGTGTTGGTTGTCCACTTGGTTCCAGGGATACATATGTCCTCTAGAACTTGGTCCAAGCGCTTATCTGATCTCACCATTCTCCTATTAAAGGAGTCCGGGTCATCTTGTAATTGTTGCAGCTTGAAGACCTCTCTTATTTTGTCAAGGTGGAAGTAAATAGCCTTCCCTCTGACCATGGTTCAAAAGGTGTAGAAGGCGGTTCCAGTCTTTCTCTGCTTATCTGTTTGCCACATATTTGAGTAGAATTCCTGAACCATGTTTCTTCCCACCTTTGTCTCAGGATTAGCTAGGATTTCCCAACCCCTTTTTCGAATTTGCTCTTGGATCTCCAGATATGCGTCTTCTTTCAGATCGAATTTAACTTCCGGGATCACTGATCTTAGACCCATTATTTTGTAGTAATGGTCTGCATGTTCTTTTGTTAAGAACCTCTCTTGATTCCAAAGTGGTTTTGGATTATTCTCTTTCTTCCCTCTTGAAGTGGTTTGTTTTCCCTTGGGGGCCATGATCTTAGTGAGTCTTGGCTTGGTGATCACGAAAAAACACACCAAACTTAGAGGTTTGCTTGTCCTCAAGCAAAAGAAAGGAAATGAAAGGAATAGAAGGAGAGCCAAATTCGAATGGTGGAGGAGAGGGGGTGACCGAATGGCAATTTAAAAGGGAGGGGGTGGACACGAAAATTTTGAAAAAGATATGATAGAAGATATGATTTGTAAAAGATAAATATGGTATTCAAAAGATGCAATTTTAAAATTGAAAAGATATGAGAGAGATTTGAAAAAGATAAATTTGAATTTGAAAAGATAATATGAGTTGAAAAAAAAAGATTTGAGAAGAAATTAAAAAGATAGATTAGTTTTGAAAAAGATTTGAAAAGAAATTAAAGAAGATTTGAGAAAGATTTTTTTTAGGATTAAAGAAAAATTTATTTTTAATTTGTTTATATTTTTTTTTAAATTGAATTTGAAAGACGATAGTTTGAAACATGTTTATGCAAGAAATTTTGGATCGAACCATGGAAATTTGAAAAAAATTTGAGTTGGAAACAAAACTTCCTCCCCTCCACATTCCTAGCGTTAAACACCCAGAATGGCACTCATTCTGGCGTTTAACGCCCATTTGTTGCTTGTTTTGGGCGTTTAATGCCCAGCTGATGCTTCTTTTGGGCGTTTAACGCCCAGCCGTTGCTTTTGGCTGGCGTTAAACGCCAGAAATCCTTTGTCACTG
This sequence comes from Arachis hypogaea, assembly GCF_003086295.3. Taxonomy (NCBI): domain Eukaryota; kingdom Viridiplantae; phylum Streptophyta; class Magnoliopsida; order Fabales; family Fabaceae; genus Arachis; species Arachis hypogaea. Next base: position 47,319,356 of record NC_092052.1, on the reverse strand, counting down.
GGCGTTTTTCTAAATGCCTAGGATGCTGCAATTCTGGCGTTAAACGCCCAGAATGGTACCCATTCTGGCGTTTAACGCCCAGAAAGGTATCTTTACTGGCGTTTTCGTGCCAGTGAGCTCCTTTTCTCTGTGAATCCTTTGTATCCTTCTGTAACTCTGTGAACTCCTGTAATTGAGAATTAATCTTGAAGATAATTTATATCAAACTCATATAATTATTATTTGAATAACAAATAAACCCTGCTAATGGCTGGGTTGCCTCCCAGCAAGCGCTTCTTTATTGTCTTTACCTGGACCATATTAAGCTTTTAATCTAGTCTCAGCCTTGAGCATTCTTGCTCAACATTGCCTTCAAGATAATGCTTGACTCTCTGTCCATTAACAATGAACTTCTTATTAGAATCAATGTCTTGAAGCTCCACATAGCCATATGGTGACACACTTGTAATCACATATGGTCCTCTCCACCGGGATTTCAGTTTCCCGGGGAATAATCTGAGCCTAAAGTTAAACAGCAGAACCTTTTGTCCTGGTTCAAAGACTCTGGATGACAGTTTCTTATCATGCCACCTTTTTGCTTTCTCCTTGTAAATTTTTGCATTTTCGAAAGCATTGAGTCTGAATTCCTCTAGCTCATTTAACTGAAGTAATCTCTTCTCTCCAGCTAACTTAGCATCCAGGTTTAGGAATCTAGTTTTCCAGTAGGCTTTATGCTCCAGTTCCACGGGCAGATGACAGGCCTTGCCATACACAAGCTGGTATGGAGAGGTTCCTATAGGAGTCTTGAATGCTGTTCTGTATGCCCACAGAGCATCATCTAAGCTTTTTGCCCAATCCCTTCTACGGGCAATTACAGTCCGTTCCAGGATTCTTTTTAGTTCTCTATTAGAGTTTTCAGCTTGCCCATTCTGTGGATGATATGGAGTTGCTACTTTGTGGCTAATTCCATATCGGACCATAGCAGAGTAAAGCTGTTTATTACAGAAATGAGTGCCCCCATCACTGATTAGTACTCTAGGGACACCAAACCTGCTGAAGATATGTTTCTGGAGGAACTTTAGCTCTGTCTTAGTATCATTAGTGGGTGTTGCAATTGCCTCATTTAGATACATAGTCTACTGCCACCAGAATATACGTGTTTGAGTATGATTGCGGGAAAGGCCCCATGAAGTCAATACCCCATACATCAAACAACTCAATCTCCAAGATCCCTTGTTGAGGGATGGTGTAACCATGAGGCAGATTACCAGCTCTCTGGCAACTGTCACAGTTACGTACGAACTCTCGGAAGTCTCTATAGAGAGTAGGCCAGTAGAAGCCACATTGGAGAACCTTGGTGGCTGTTCGCTCACCTCCGAAATGGCCTCCATATTATGATCCATGGCAATGCCATAAGATCTTCTGTGCCTCTTCCTTGGACACACATCTATGGATTATTCCATCTGCACATCTCTTAAAGAGATATGGTTCATCCCATAAGTAGTACTTTGCATCAGAAATCAATTTCTTTATTTTCTACCTGCTGTACTCTTTGGGTACGAATCTTACAGCTTTATAGTTTGCAATGTCTGCAAACCATGGTGTTTCCTGAATGGCAAACAATTGCTCATCCGGAAAGGTTTCAGAGATCTCAATAGAGGGGGAGGACGCCCCTTCTACTGGTTCTATCTGGGACAGATGATCAGCCACTTGGTTCTCTGTCACTTTTCTGTCTCTTATTTCTATATCAAACTCTTGCAGAAGCAACACCCATCTTATGAGCCTGGATTTTGAATCCTGCTTTGTAAGTAGATATTTAAGAGCAGCATGGTCAGTGTACACAATCATTTTTGATCCTACTAAGTATGATCTAAACTTGTCAATGGCATAAACCACTGCAAGCAACTCTTTTTCTGTGGTTGTGTAATTTTTTTGTGCATCATTTATAACACGGCTAGCGTAATCAATGACATGCAGAAGCTTGTTATGCCTCTGTCCTAATACTGCACCAATGGCAATGGTCACTAGCATCTCATATTAGTTCGAATGGTAATGTCCAGTCTGGTGCAGAAATAACTAGTGCTGTGACCAGCTTAGCTTTCAGAGTTTCAAATGCCTGCAGACACTCTGTGTCAAACACAAACGGCGTGTCAGTAGCTAGCAGATTGCTCAGAGGTTTTGCAATTTTTGAAAAATCCTTTATAAACCTCCTATAGAATCCTGCATGCCCCAGAAAGCTTCTGATTGCCTTAACATTGGCAGGTGGTGGTAATTTTTCAATTACTTCCACTTTAGCTTGATCCACCTCTATTCCCTTGTTTGAAATTTTATGCCCAAGGACAATTCCCTCAGTCACCATAAAGTGATATTTTTTCCAGTTTAAAACTAGGTTAGTCTCTTGGCATCTTTTCAGAACAAGTGCTAAATGGTCAAGGCAGGAGCTGAATGAGTCTCCAAATACTGAAAATTCATCATGAAGACTTCCATAAATTTCTCTACCATATCAGAGAAGATAGAGAGCATGCACCTCTGAAAGGTTGCAGGTGCATTGCACAGACCAAAAGGCATCCTTCTGTAGGCAAACACTCCAAAAGGACATGTGAATGCTATTTTCTCTTGGTCCTGAGGATCTACTGCAATTTGGTTATAACCCGAATAGCCATCCAAAAAGCAGTAGTATTCATGACCTGCTAGTCTTTCTAGCATTTGGTCTATGAATGGTAAAGGAAAGTGATCATTCCTGGTGGCTGTATTGAGCCTTCTGTAATCAATACACATACGCCACCCTGTAACTGTTCTTGTAGGAACCAGTTCATTCTTTGCCTCCCTTTTTGGGGACAACTTGGACAAGGCTCACCCAAGGGCTATCAGAAATAGGATAAATAATCCCAGCCTCCAGTAACTTGGTGACCTCTTTCTGCACCACCTCCTTCATGGCTAGATTTAGCCGCCATTGTGGTTGAACCACTGGCTTAGAATCATCCTCCAATAAGATCTTGTGCATGCATGTTGCTGGGCTGATGCCCTTAAGATCACTTATGGACCACCCAAGAGCTGTCTTGTGTGTCCTTAGCACTTGAAGTAATGCTTTCTCTTCCTGTGGATTTAAAGAAGAGCTTATGATTACCGAAAAAGTGTCACCTTCTCCCAGAAATGCATATTTCAGGGATGGTGGTAGTGGTTTGAGCTCGAGTTTAGGAGGTTTCTCCTTTTCCTGAGGAATTTTCAGAGGCTCTTTTATTTCCTCTTATTCCTCCAGATCAGGCTGAACATCTTTAAAGATGTCTTCTAGCTCTGATTTGAGACTCTTAGCCAAGTTGATCTCCTCTACCAGGGAGTCAATAATATCAACACTCATGCAGTCTTTTGATGTGTCTGGATGCTTTATTGTCTCAACAGCATTCCTGAACTCATCCTCATTGACTCCAAGGTCACTTCCCCTTTTTGGACATCAATGAGGGTTCGTCCAGTTGCTAGGAAAGGTCTTCCTAGAATGAGAGTTGCACTCTTGTGCTCCTCTATTTCCAGCACTACAAAGTCAGTGGGAAAGCCAAATGGCCCAACCTAGACAATCATGTCCTCAATTATGCCTGATGGATATTTAATGGAGCCATCAGCAAGTTGAAGACATATCTGGGTTAGTTTGACCTCTTCAGTCAAGCCAAGCTTTCTGATAGTGGATGCAGGGATTAGATTAATACTTGCTCCAAGGTCACATAGAGCTGTCTTGGTAAAAGTACCCTCTAATGTGCATGGTATCATAAAGCTTCTGGGATCCTTAAGCTTTTCTAGTAAGCTTGTTAGAATGACTGCACTGCATTCTTCAGTGAGAAAAACTTTTTGTTTCTCTCCAATCCTTCTTATGACTTAAGATCTCTTTCATGAACTTAGCATAAGATGGTATTTGCTCAAGTGCCTCTGCAAACGGGATCTTTATTTCAAGAGTCCTGAGATAGTCTGCAAAGTGAGCAAATTGTTTATCCTGTTCCGCTTGGTGGAGTTTCTGAGGATAAGGCATTTTGGCTTTATATTCCTCAATCTTAGTTGTTGCAGGTTTATTTCCTACAGAGGTAGGTTGAGAAGCCTTCTTGAGGGAGTTATTATCAGCACTTGCAGGTGTCTGATCCCTCATTGGCGTTTGAATGCCAGGATTGGACATGGATTGGGCGTTTAACGCCATATTCCTACCCTTTTATGGCATTTGAATGCCAGAACTGGACACGGATTGGGTATTTAACGCCAGTTTTTCACCCTTTTCTGGCGTTTGAACGCTAGACTTATTCCTCTCTGGGTTCTTACTGTCCTCAGAGGGATTTTGGATAGCAGGTTGCTCATCCTCTGTCAGCTGTTCCTTTCTTGGCCTTCTGCTGTCTTGAGTTGAGATATTTAATATTTTTCCACTTCTTAATTGAACTTTTTGGCACTCCTCTGTTATCTATTTTGATAACTGCTGTTTTGTCTGATTCAATTGTGATTCCATATCCTTGTTAGCAATTTTGGTTTCTTGTAGCATCTCCTTAAATTTTGCTAACTGCCTTGTTATAGAAGATAGTTGCTGATTGAGTTTAGCAACTTGTTCCTGAGGACTAAAGTCAGTTGATACTGCCTTAGCTTCTTCTTTCATGGAGGGCTCACTACTTATATACAAATGCTGATTTCTAGCAACTGTATCAATAAGCTCCTGAGCCTCTTCAATAGTCTTTCTCATGTGTATAGATCCACCAGCGGAGTGGTCTAGAGATATCTGAGCTTTTTCTGTAAGCCCGTAGTAGAAGATGTCTAATTACACCCACTCTGAAAATATTTCAGAGGGGCATTTCCTTAGCATCCTTCTGTACCTCTCCCAGGCGTTATAAAGGGATTCATCATCCTCTTGTTTAAATCCTTGGATGTCCAGCCTTAGCTGTGTCATCCTTTTTGCAGGGAAATATTGATTCAGGAATTTGTCTGATAACTGTTTCCATGTTCTTATGCTTGCTGTAGGTTGGTTATTTAACCACCTCTTAACTTGATCTTTTACAGCAAATGGAAACAGTAATAATCTGTAGACATCCTAATCTACTTCCTTGTCACGTACTGTGTTAGCAATTTGCAAGAATTGTGCCAGAAACTCAGTAGGTTCTTCCTGTGGAAGACTGGAATACTGGCAATTTTGCTGCACCATGACAATGAGCTGAGGATTTAGCTCAAAACTGCTTGCTCTGATGGGAGGTATACAGATGCTACTCCCATATGCAGCAGTAATGGGGTTAGCATATGACCCCAGAGTCCTTCTGGACTGTTCATTTCTACTTTGGTCCATGATGGAGAAAAAGGGAATTGATGTGAATTACAAATAAAATATATTTTTATTTTTAATTTATTTAATTAAAAACAACCGAAAAAAATAATAAAAAAATAAAGTACACTAATTGGACATTAAAATAAAAGTTCGAAAACTAAATTGATTGATTAATTAAGAGAATTTGAAAAATTCTTGGATATGATTTTTTTTTTGAAAAAGATTTTTGAATTTTGAAAATTCAAAACTAAGATAAGATAGAATAAAAATTTAAAATAAAAATCTGAATTTTTAAATGAAATTTTCGAAATCTCAATTAAATAAATATGGAAGATATTTTTTAATTTAATGAGGAAAGAGAAAAACAATAAAATGACACCAAACTTAGAATTTTTAGATCAAAACAAGGAAAACAACAGGAAAACTTTGAATATTAGGATGAACAACAAAATCAACTTTTGAAAAATTTTTAAGAAAACTAAAACATAAAGGACACCAAACTTAAAAATTTTTGTACTCTAAGCACTAATAATTCGAAAAAAATGAAAGAAAATAAACTTATGCAATTGACACCAAACTTAAAATATGAAACTAAACTCAAACAGAAGACTAAATTATGAAGTTATTGGTTTTGAAAATTTTCGACAATAATTAAGAAAAATAAAAAAAGGATTTTAAAAATTTTTAACCAAAAACAATAATAGAAGACTCTAAACCAAAAAGAAAAAATTTTTCCTAATCTAAGCAACAAAATAAACCGTTAGTTGTCCAAACTCAAACAATCCCGGGCAACGACGCCAAAAACTTGGTGCACGAATTGTAAATCACACTTTTCACAACTCGTACCACTAACCAGCAAGTGCACTGGGTCGTCCAAGTAATACCTTACGTGAGTAAGCGTTGATCCCACGGAGATTGTCGACTTGAAGCAAGCTATGGTTATTTTGTAATTCTTAGTCAGGAAATTAATAATAAAAATGGTTGGGTTTATGAAGAGTAATTAACAAAATAAATAATACTTGTTATGCAGTAATGGAGAACAGCTTGAGGTTCTGGAGATACTCTGTCTTTTGAATCTCTGCTTTCCTACTGTCATCTTCTTCACGCACGCAGGTCTCCTTCCATGGCAAGTTGTATGTTGGTGGTTCACTGTTGTCAATGGCTACCAGCCGTCCTCTCAGTGAAAAGGTTGTACATGGCTAATCATCTGTCGGTTCTCACTAATGATGGAATAGGATCCATTAATCCTTTTGTACACTGTCACTGCGCCCAGCATTCATGAGTTTGAAGCTCGTCACAGTCATCCCTTCCCGGATCCTACTCGGAATACCACAGACAAGGTTTAGACTTTTCGGATCTCAAGAATGCTGCCAATTGATTCTAGCTTATACCACAAAGACTCTGATCTCATAGATTTAAATGCTCTGTTGTCAGGAGATGCAATTAAACGTATGAGCCAGGAACCAAAGAGATACACACTCAATCTAAGGTAGAACTGAAGTGGTTGTCAGGCACGCATTCATAGGTTGAAAATGGTGATGAGTGTCACGGATCATCACATTCATCATGTTGAAGTGCGAGTGAATATCTTAGAATAGAAATAAGCGTGATTGAATGGAAAACAGTAGTAATTGCATTAATGCATCGAGACACAGCAGAGCTCCTCACCCCCAACCATGGAGGACTCATGTCGTAGAAGATACAAGTTCTGATGTAAAATGTCATGAGGTACATAGTAAGTCTCTAAAAGTAGTTTTTATACTAAACTAGTGACCTAGGTTTATAGAAAATGAGTAAACTAAGATAGATAGTGCAGAAATCCACTTTCGGAGCCCACTTGGTGTGTGCTTGGGCTGAGCATTGACATTTACACGTGTAGAGACTTCCCTTGGAGTTAAACGCCAGGTTGCAGCTTGTTTGTGGCGTTTAACTCTGGTTTCTAACCTGTTTCTGGCGTTTAACTTCAGAATAGGACAGGAAGTTGGCGTTTAAATGCCAGTTTGCATCATCAAAACTCGGGCATAGTATGGACTATTATATATTGATGGAAAGACCTGGATGTCTAATTTCTAACGCAATTGAGAGCACGCCAATTGGGTTTTTGTAGCTCCAGAAAATCCATTTCGAGTGCAGGGAGGTCAGAATCCAACAGCATCTGCAGTCCTTTTTCAGCCTCTGAATCAGATTTTTGCTCAGGTCCCTCAATTTCAGCCAGAAAATACCTGAAATCACAAAAAAACACACAAACTCATAGAAAAGTCTAGAAATGTGATTTTTACATAAAAACTAATAAAACTATACTAAAAAGTAGCTAAATCCTACTAAAAACTATATGAAAATACCCCCAAAAAGTGTATAAAATACCCCCAAAAAGCATATAAAATACCTCATCAAGGACAGAAATTCATCATTTACATTTATGTGACCTTTTTTAGGTGTGCATATTGTAATTGGTTTGCCTATGTGAATACTTATGTCAATTGCTAACTGCTATACTTGTTGTAATTGCTATTGATTGTGTTTGAACTACATTATTTGTGATTGTGTCTGATTGGTTGGTTTGTGATGAATTGGTTGATGATTGAGTTGTTTGGGCCGGGGGCCGTGTTAGATTGGATGGGCTTGAGGCCGTGATTAGTATATTGAGTTCTAGTTCTGTATAAAGTATCTAACTGGTTCAGCATAGACTTAATGAACCTATGCTTGGAACGGGATGATCATTTATACCGCGTAGGTAACTGCTTTCATGGTTATGGTCTAGGAAAGTATGAAAAATCAAACTCTTACAGCATAGACTTAATTGAACCTATGTTTGGGACATGTTGGTCATTCATACTGTCTAGAAAAAACTTTTCAGATTTTGCATGAAAGGAAAAAGGTTTTGTTTTAAAATATTTGAGAAATTTACCAAATCTTCAAAAAGGGATTTTCTGGATTTCGAATGTGTACCCAAGGTTTTTGGAAAGACTCATAAGATGAGCAATGATCACGGTACTCTAAGAATAATTTTATTTTACGTATCATGTTATAGAAATTTCTGTAATCCTATAGTGAGAACAAGCGAGGACGACGTTCTCACTCCCCTACAGGTTATTCCTTTTCAGGATATGGACGACGAAGTTTTAGAAGAGTTACGTTATTTTCTGCTTATTCGGTATTTTTGTATTATCTTAGCTATTATTCTTCCCTCGCCTTTATTTTTATTAAGTTTATAAGAGGGATAGGAAATTATGATACGTATGTTTGTAAGCTAGTGTTATATATATATATATATATATATATATATATATATATATATATATATATATATATATATTTTTAAGGTATTTTATCTGGTTGTATTCACATGTATATTTATGTTTTCATCGAAAAAGTGTTTTTGAAAGGTTATGCGGTTTTAAGTTTTAAACAGGCTCCTATTTTAGTATTAAATATATGAAGAGTTGTCGTAATGCCCAAGCTATTAGAGTGGCGTAGCTGGAAGCGTGACATTCAGATAGTGAGGGTGTTACATTAGGTATATTATTTGATGTCACCATTTTTTAGTATAATGGCTGTCTATCAACATATTAAAGAATATAGAAAAGCATATTATTAGATAATTTAGTTAGATGTATAACATTGCGTTGTGAATTAGAAGGTAATTACATGAGCAATAAAATTTGGGTCGAGTTAGTTATAAATTAATTACTTACATGACGACGTCAGTTAAATAGGGTAAGCTTAAAATTTGTAGGTTTATAAGCCATTTTTCATTTAGTTTATTTTTTAATAATCTAGTATGTGATTTTATTTTACTAGATTGTGTTTCGATGGAGCAGCAGTTATTGAGTTATGAGCATGAGATGTATAGATTGGATCAGGCTGAGCACTTCGCTGGGAGGCTTGATCGAGTGGTATAATTTTTTAACCTTTTTTTTTATTTTATTGTATTGAAGAAAAAGTAAACTTGCTATTGTATTTATTCACGGTAATGTTTTTTATTAAATATTTTTTTCTGTTTGGTAGGCACCTCGGATCTTGCACACCAGACGGAACTTGATGATACGGCCGCCGGAGTAGATTAGGCCATATCTGAGACGAGCCGGGTTTGAGTACGTCGCTTACATGGTCGAGTTCGAGCATGATTGGTCGCTTGCCTCGGCGTTGATAGAGAGGTGGAGGCCTGAGTCCCATGCATTTCATTTACCGTGCGGGGAGATGACTATCACCCTGCAGGACGTGGCATATCAGTTGGGACTCAGGATTGATGGTGATCCTGTGAGTGGATTAATAGGTGGGTGGGAGCAGCACCACCAGGGATGGACCATTGAGGAGTTATGTGAGGAGATACTGGGTGTTGTTCCTGGCCCAGAAGACAGACAGTCACAGACGAAGTGGACTGTCAAGCTCACTTGGTTCCACAACACGATTTGTAGAGAGCTAGAGCAGGATGCCATAGAGGAGTGGCTGATGAGGTATACGAGAGGATACATCATGCAGTTGATAGGCGGTATCCTCTTTCCCGATGCATCTGACTCTCGGGTGTATATCAGGTGGCTTCCCCTACTGGAGGATCTTGATGCATGTGGCCGGTTGTCGTGGGGTTCGGCTGTGCTGGCATGGCTGTACCGCCATATGTTCCGGGCCACGGATCATGGTCAGCGCAACATGGGAGGATGCGTCAGTTTGATGCTTTCTTGGGCCTACCACCATATTCTGTTAGTATGGCCCGATGGGTATGATGCTCGTCGCTTTCCCCTGGTCGAGAGGTATTATAAACATTTACGAAAGTTATTCAACTTATTATTAACTTGTTTATTAATAATAAAGGCTAAAATATTATGGTTGTTGGTTGTGTAGGTGGGTTCAGTACTGGTCGGACAATGCCACAGACGAGAGCAGGCTGAGGCAGTACAGGCATACGATGAACGGGATTGGGATGCTGAATGTAAGTTATTAATGTTTAACTTTAAGAAATCAAAGTTTAGTTAACTGTTATACCTATTGCATATGATAATCTGAATTTCGTCGTGCTTCTATGTTCTGTGAACAGGTTGAGGGGACTCCATATGCTGATCCGCAGCTGGTTGGGCTTGTTCCACCGGCGATAGCAGAGGCGGATCCCTTGGCGGCAGTTATTTGTCCACTACTGTGCTCCGCTATCGTCGAGTGGCATCAGGTGGACCGGGTAGTACGTCAGTTCAATGGCCTGCAACACCTTCCCACTAGGCCACTGAACATTGACGACATGCACAGGCTGGATGGGAGACTCGGTTGTGGAGAGTGGTTCCCGCATCTGCTTGGTGCCTGGCATGAGATGTGGGATGCTCGGGCCGATCATCGTCTGCCGATATATCATCATATAGACCTATGTCCGTCCCTCCCGTATATGACGTGGTACCTGCAGTGGGCGCACACAGAGTTATTCGGTCTGGGTGACCAGCACTTAGTGCCTGCTGGGGTGGTGCCAGAAGACTTGCCCATACATCATCCAGTTGCTCCAGACCTACATCAGCCAGTGGACGGTCACCTGCTGGAGCTCAGGCCAGCTGCGGAGGAGGGAGAGGTAGGGGACGGAGGCGAGGCAAGGGGAGAGGCAGACGCGGCAAAGGCCGTGGGAGGCAGGATCCCGAGGAGGTTCCTCGCCAGAGAGACCCTGTCAGCCCGCCAGCTCACCGTGCCGACGATGCAGGCCAGACGGTGGGATCATTGTCAGGACCCGTGCCAGGTGACTACCTGTCTTTGAGGCCGCCTGGGTCACATCATTCGGAGGCCAGGACCAGTCACTAGGGCTCGCGGCCAGAGGCGAGCGTTCATTTTGACATCGACACGCAAATTCAGATACCTTTCAACCCATCAGAGCTCGAAACACGATGATCTTGCCCCCATCGAAGTTTTGCAAGTATGAGGACCAATGTATCTCCTAACCTCCCACCTTTCTTGCTTTTGGCGATATGATATAAGTATGCTCCAATTACAACCGGGTCCGAACTGGATACATCTTGCATTGTACCTCCAATGGTCACTCTCTACTATTTTGTACTCCACAGCACTTCTGATGTTGTACTTCTTAACTACCAACATGACTTCTTCCTTGTTCTCAAATTGTTGTCCAACCTCAAACTCGTTGCTTGGGTCTTCTTCAGGACCTCCTTGGGTAAACGATCAATCCGAAGTCATTGGATCGAGATTCAACTTAGTAAAATGATCCGGCCGGTCATATGGTTGAGAAATGGCAGGCTGTATCAGAGCAATCTATGTGTCACCGTAGTAGTTCATCTCCTCTTCCTCGTCACCATCATCAGTGATTTCGGGTGGTTCTTCATCAGCATTGTCTCCATCATCGTGGTTGACTTCATACTGCTCCATCATCGGATCTCTGATAGCAGAACTGTCATGACTTTCAAGACTGTCATCCATTAAGTCAACGTTACGAACTTCAAGATAACCTATGGCAAGGGTGAAAACCGTGACCATAGATAAGGCTATGGTCACAGTTTTAAGGTGGGGTGACCATAGAAGCTATGGTCACGGCAAAAAATCGTGACCATGGATAAGGCTATGATCACAGTTTTAAGGAGGGGTGACCATAGAGGCTATGGTCATGGTTTTAAGGTGTGGTGACCATAGATAAGGCTATGGTCATAGTTTTAGGTGGGGTGACCTTAGAGGCTATGGTCACGGTAAAAACCGTGACCATAGATAAGTCTATGGTGACGGTTTTAAGGTGGGGTAACCATAGAGGCTATGGTCACGGTTTTTACACGTGACCATAGATTAATCTATGGTCACGATAAAAAAAGTGACCTAAAGTGTCAGAATTTGAACACTAAAACCGTGACCATAGATAAAAAAACCGCGACGATAGGTCTATAACTACGGCAGAATAAGCCATGGTGAAAAAATCGTGACCATAGACCTATGGTTACCCTTTTCACTAGCTATGGTCACGGTTTTTCACCGTGATCATAGACCTTTTTTTTGTAGTGGATAATGATGGTGATTATGGGATTGACGATGAGAATGATAATGATTATGAGATTGCTATTTGAGCTTGATTCTGAATTTGATACACCTGCCTGGGTAGATGCAGTGGCCTTGATCCACTTGCTCCGGATTTGGTTTGAGTCTCTTGGGTTAGATGCAGTGGTTTGTCCTACTTACTCCCAGTTGAGAATGATTTGAGATTTGTGAAATTATTTGAGTTTCAAATTTTTTTGGGTAGAAGCAGTGTGTTGGCTCCACTTGCTCCAAGTTGAGATCCGAGATTCTGTTGACCCTGCGTCGTAAGTGTCATCGGACACTTATACCTTTTCGGATGAGTTCTCCTCCTTAAATGTATATATATTGAATGATTATGATTTTGAGCTTGAAAATTATTTGGGCTTATATCTATGAAAAAATATTTTGAAAAAATCTAATAAAAAAGGATCACTTTAAGGCACTAATATAGTTAGTTGATTGCAATATTAACAACAATTTTACTGTATTTGTATGTCACGGTGTGTTAAATATATATACACTTGTAAAGTCTTATTTTTATAATATTATTTTATTTTTGTTAGCATAAAATATTTGGTAAATACTAAAATATGAGAGTATATTGTGCAATATTAAATTTTTTTATATTCGATTAACTATGAGATATATAGAATTTTGGATTAATATATTTTAAGTCTCTACTAGGCTATTAGCTCTTTTCTACGGAAAAATTCGACATTAGATAATACAAAAAGACTGTTAGGACACTCATCTCAGATATACCACATAATTATAACATAATTAAGTGTCATAGTAGCTGATTATAATGTATAAAAAATAAAATTCACATCAAAATATACATTTTGTTGATATAATAAAATCTAAGAGAATATAAAACATCGAAATTTCAGAATATTCAAATACAATCCAGTAATTAGTTTTTCAATGGTTGCCATGCGCGGGTTCGCATACTAGTGCTCTTCATAACTGAAGAGTTGGCAAAACAACCTTTCCTACAAATTATTTGAAAAAAGATAAAACTGCTGATGCAAAAGAAAATTGCATATCTAATGCATAAAGCCCCAAAAGTCCAAAACTAAAACATCGAAAGATGTAAAGATCAACTTAAAAGATATTCTGCACTTGATTCATTTGAGTCCCAACTGTGTTCTTGCAAGCATCAGCATATTCTTGTGGCTTTCCCTTATCCTCATAAGCCTAACAAATTTAAATATATTTATGAGTTACCAAAATTGCTTAACGAAGATTTTGGTATTCTAAAATAAATAGACAACATTGACTTATTTTGCTTGTTCTCATTGTTTATTTATCACTTTGTTACCATAGAATATAGTGTGGCCCCCACTCAAGAGTACACACCACACTGATAAATGAGAATTTTTTTTTCAGTAAATTACTAAACTTATAAAAAAACATGAACATGGTATGGTACATAATAATTTTTTTCCTGGTGGATTTTTTTATTCTAAAGAAATCATTTTTAATTTTTTACTCTTTATTATAGTATTATCCGTGATAAGTTAATAATAATAATAATAATAATAATAATAATAATAATAATAATAATAATAAATCACACAAACATTACTCGTCTGAAAAAAATAATAAAAGCTTTATTATTCATTGTACATGGGCTTGTTTCCTAGAATCTAATTCAAAAAACTAATCTGTTCAAATAAATGGCATAACCTCTTTGCAGGGTTGATCAGCATTGCAACAAGCCTTGTCCATCATATTCCCCTAAGTCATCAATAACATTAGATATCAACTATCATGACACTTTTGATTATAGCTTGTTTTGTCAAAATCAAATACATAACACAGAATGAAATACTTAAACTGAAAAATCATAAATAAATTCATTTGAGCTTGTCCAGTGGCTTGGCCAGGGTTCATGTTTTGGTTTTGATCCATTGTTGATTTCTTTGTTTTGGACTTATTAAAACGATTAATTCAACAATATGAACTTATTAATGTTGAATTTGACTCGGGAAACATAGACATTTATATAATAGCTTAAATTGATCAACTAAGTAACACATGTAATGATTTTACACCATTTATCTTGGTTGCTTTGGTTTAGGCTTAAGACCAAGAACTTGTCTTTTCTTCTTAAGTTGACTGTTAAATCAAATTAGAGCAAATGGAACGAATTTATGGCACTTCAAAAAGAAAGTATCAAATATATCAGTTCTCTTTTTTTTCCCTTTTGGGTTTCTCTTCTTCCAAATGTGTTTTGGAATTCAAGTATAAGCAAAGTAGAATCCCTTTCAATCTCGGGCTAAAATACAATGTAATCAAGAAAGTGGAAAATATGTAACCAGAAAAGTGAATATGCTAGTATATTAAAGATCAAAATACATATCGTAAAATCTAGTAGATTCTAATCAAATTAAATATATGCTGGTATCATCTTTAATTGATTTGTCCTCGCTCAATTCTACTCGAGTTTTTTGCTTCAAATACGAAGTTGCACTTCAATCATTTTCATGCTTCAGAAGATGCTCAGTCATGCCAACCGCAGCAAGTTCCGCATTGTAGTAAATCTTCCAAAAGCAATAAAATCTTAGGAGACAAAACAAACATATTGGATCCACTTGACAAACATGTTGAAATTTGAAAGTGCAAATGTAAAGCAAATAGTTTTCTTTTCTTTTTTCACTTCCTCCTCTCATTGTAGATTCACAAATGCTAATCAATATTGCTGAATGACCACCAAGTAGGATGAAATCCTGTGCAATCTGCTAAGTGGACCTTTGAACCAGTTGAGCTAACCAACATCGCAATCTTAATACCAAAGGAAGATGACATTTGTTAAGCCTTGGAGGTTCATATCATACTAATGACTCGTCTTTGATTCATTCAGAAGTCCAACCACTTCTGATAGTAGACGCAAGTTCTTGGGGAAACAATGCCATCTGGGCTACAGAAGTTTATCCGTGGACAAACACCACATGGAATTGAAGACATGGCACCATCTTTTGGTTCTCCTCTGACACCACCCTTGCTTTTGCATTTGTAACAAACTCTGCCAACAGGAACATTTTCAAAATCCCCGTATCCAGTGCTTTTCACCTCTATGATCTCATCATCCAAAACCAGAGTTCGCAAAATCTCTTCTATCTGCTGGTTTGAGACTTCGGCAGTGAAGACCCCACTCTTTCTGCTCCATTCCAGAACTCCATCACACGTAACAACTTTCTGCCTGGAAATGTACTTCAAGCACACGCTCTTCACGGCATTTATTAACTCTTTATCAAGATTCCCTTCGCTATACCAATCCCCACCTGTGATTTCCTTGGATGGTTCAAACTGTGCTGCCATGTAGTGCTTTCTTGCTTTGTTTTGGATGTTAACAACCTCCTTGATCAAGCCCTTCGACTGAAGCAACTTAAGGGATTTTTTCACCACATTATCTGGGAGGTTTGTTTCTCTTTTCATGTCTCCTGACCAGATCCCCATGTCTCTCTTGCTAAGAATGAGATTATAGAGTACACGCTCTCCATCTGTCAAAGTATCAGAAACTAAAGCCAACTCTCGCTTCCGTTTAAGGCTGGAAGAAGATCCTTGCAAGCGACTCATTCCTTACAAAAAAAACTGGAAAAGACGTGTATAACTAATGTAATTCAAATGGTTTGTAGCATATTGAACTATCAAATGTATATCACTTTTCTGAAAATCAAATAAATGAACAATATTGATTCAATCAAGCATATGATTTCCAACCCCTATCTCATCTTGTTTATGAGCATGACAAAGGAAATAATCACACTAAAAAAACTGAATATTTGCAAAGTAGCTGAACAATTATCACTGTGACATGACATTTACAACTACTTACGACTCCAAGAACAGAACAAGCAGCAAAATTCAAAATTCAGGACAATTTAACTGCCATGTAGTCTCTAATTTTCAAGGCAAAACTAAAAGTGATAAATATAACTGCATTCAACTAAAATAGCCAATAGCCATGAATTGTGATGAAGGGGGAAAAAGAAGTCTTGCCAATGTTAATCATAAGCTAAACAGGTTATCCTGACTAATCAGCAATAATTCATTAGTTACATCAACAATATTCAGAAAGAGAGAGACTGCACCAAGTGCATAGCTTGAACACCAGAATAGCAATTTCAGCTTCCTATCCTTAGATGCAGGTACTAAGTCGTGTATTTTTCAAATTCTAGCTGAACTAATCAAAACAACTTTTAATTACTAGAAACAACCCTAGTAATGAGAATCTGAAGTGTTAAAAAGAAATTTTCAATTAGTAGAAACAATTTTGATACTAAGTAGATGAACTAATTGAAAAAACAACTCTAATGAGTAGTTAACAACTAAAACAATAAGCATAAATCAACTTAATCCAAATACATGATCTTTTCTTCAGATGAAGAAATAGTAAACTCCATAAACCTACTATGGTACCAAGAACCATATCAGCAGAGGTGCAACAATTTTCGCCACACCCCCCAGTTCCCCAATTTTTTAGCCACCATAGACATTATTCCAACTTCCCATTGTAACATGAATCATAACACCATTAAATTAATATAAAATATTATATATTTTCACTAATTACCAACTAATTATGAACTCAATTAGTTACGCGCACATTCTCAACAAATTCAATTGAATTCAAAGGTCCATTTTCATCTCGGTAGAAACGAGACAAGCAGAAAAAGAAAAGGTCATCATCACATCACAATACCTAACACACACAATTCACATCATCAAATTTGTATTTTTATTACTCTTTTTTCCTTATTCTCCTCTCATTTTTCAAGTTTCATGTACCATTATTCTGCCATAGAGCTATAACCTTTCACCCACAGAGAAAACCCTCTCTTCTGGCCAAAATGGAGCCCCACGACAAAGTTTTTAAAAGGAATCACACAGCAAAAAAGAAATTTTTTTCATTTCCTGTTCTGCAGTCATGGCTCCTTCATTCTTATACCCAAAATATATCTAATAGTTTAAAGTTTGGGAAACATAGTTCATAAGAATATAAGATAATGTCAGTGTTACCATTACCAAGTAGTCTGAATTTCAGTTTTTATTTTCCCTCATTCTTTTACATAAAAGTTAAAATTTCAGCACAAAAAGGTAGGATGAGTCTGTCATATCCATGTTATGGAGATAGTGGCCATTCTTTTGTTATCTCTTGTGAAGAAAACTAATTGAAAATCTAAACCCTAAATCAATCAATAAATTACATAATTAAAATCCAAAATTTAAAAACTAATTGATAAATCAGCGAATCCTGTTTGTCTAAAATTTAAAAACCTGAATCAACTAATTATTATTACATCGAATTAGTTAATCGATGTAAAGAAGAAGCTGACTGAAAATTGAAAAAGAGAGAAGGAGGAACTCACCAATCACAGCGAGCAGCTACCAGAGGCAAGACGAAGAGCGACCGGCGAGGCCAAGAAGACGACGGCACAAACCAGAAGCCACAAGTCCAGGACGAGACGCCGGTGACGTAATGTATGAGCAGAGCTGCTGATGCTGCTGCTTCTGTGTGAGTGTGAGACGACTCAGACAAGCAAGGTTCTGAAAACCGGACTGGTCATCGAACCACTCTAATAATTGGTTCACTGATTTACTTGTTCAACCGGTCTAACTATGGTTCAACCAGAAAAACTGTTCCATAATAAAATAAAATAACAATAAGAATAAAATAAACAAATAACAATAAGAATCTGTTTAAAATTCTATTTCTTTTGAAAAAGCAAATGAAAAATTAATATTCTAAAATTGAAATTTAGACTCATGTACTTACAGGCTAACAAGGTACATTCTGGCTCCTGCCTAACAAGTGCTCCACCAGCAGGTTTTATGCACCATGCACGAAGCCACTTCTCATTAATTGATATAATTTCAATTAATAAACAAGAATTACAATGCAGAAAAACAGGGCTAATGTCACATATGATGTACACTTAAAAGAATAATTCAATATAGCTCCTCTATCATGTTAAACCAGAGTTAGTTGGTGGTATACAGTTACCAAAGTTCTTAAACACACCAATGCAAGATGTACTCCAAAATTAAGCAATTTCAAGTGGAAAAAACAATTTCTATGAAAAGATAATTCAAGCTTACATTAATTATTCAGCATCCAATTCATTATAAATCAATCCATTATTTCTGGAAAAAAAAAATACAGTAATAATTTTCAATATAAGTGGTAAATTATAATTCCTCTTACATGGTAGACAGAAAGACGGTCCAGCTGGGTCATAATTAATCATCAAAGCAGCTTTTAAAGAATAGCCTAGAAGATGCAAGAACCATATAAATTATTTAGTGCATAATCTGTATTATGAATCAATTATTTGATTTATTTCAATAAAATAAAATAGAATAACAGCTTTAAACAATTTAAGCTCACCAGAATAACCAAGGTTGGAAGAAGGCCACTTATTCATTGTTTGATGCACAAAAGCTCCATCCGTTTTCCCTGGCAAGGAATATACACTAACATAACAACACATTTATGTTTAAATTTCATTGCAATTTATACGTGATAAAAACACAGATCAAAATCATTATATTAAACAGAATGGAAAATCGTTTATGGTTTCTATTGTTTATTGGAAATTTCGCTATTAATCGTTGATGATTTCAACAAAAAAACAAAGCAGCAGCAGAACAGCGGAGCCACAAAACACACAACAGCACACCAGAACCCAAAACCCACAGCAGCAAGTTAAAGCCAGAGCAAATAAATGATTTCAACAAAAACACAAAACCCTATAATCATTCAATGATTTGTTGACTTCAGAACAGAGAGTCAGAGAATAAAACGAAAAACGAAGGACAAGTGTACACCAAAGCCACTGACCTTCGAGAGGGCGACGAGACGACGGCAACGGCGACAGGACGACCGCGAGCAGGACGAATTCGATGGAGGATGGGCGCCGAGCGAGGAAGAAGACAGCTAACAGGGGGTTTGACTTGGATAACACCGACAGTACGAAGAAAGACTTCTCGGACAGCCACGAATGGCGGCAGTGGATCACTCCGTTCGGCGGCGAAGGCTAGTTAGGGTTTTTCTTTTTTGTTTTCTTTGAGTGAAGACATGAATGAAAGTAATGAAAGGAACGAAAGAGAGGGAGAGACCAGCAACGCGCTCTTCTTCTTTTCCCCCCCCCCCCCCCCCCCCCCCGAAACGACGTCGCATTAGGCAAATCGGCCGGTTACCAATTGGGTCCAACATCGGCCGGTTCAACGGTTTTTCTCCGATTTTGTCATGAGCGGCTTTTGGTAATGAACGTCCCGGTCCTGGTCGGACTGGTTCAACCGGCCAGTCCGGTCCCATTTTTAGAACCATGGAAACGAGACTCTCGAGTGTGTGAGAGGAAGTGGAAAAAATCGCCGGTTGATTGGTTTGGCCATTTCATATTCATTTTCATTATGAAATTCAATAAAAAATGAAATATAAAAATAATTTCAGTGAAAATATTTTTAGATTAAAAATGATAGTTTTTTGTTTTCTGTTTTCTTAATTTTTTTTTATTTTTTTATTGGTTCTTCCAGTGATATTTTTAACTCTTGTAGTTATCTTTTCTTATTCTCTATGGGCTCATAAAAAAATATCTTTTTCAATTTTTTTTTGCTGTTTAGTTAAAAATTTCTGTTATATTTTTTTAGAGTTAAATTTTAATATAGTATCAAATTTAATTTCTAAAAGCAACACTTTTATCTTTTTTTTTAGTATCTTTTATTTTTTCTATTCTTTCCCATTTTTTCAAAGATGTTTTTGTAAATTAAGTTTGAATATTTAATGGTGTGAAATTTGAATTCTAATTTTTGTTATATTCAACTATTTTTTTAATTTTTAGTCTTCAATAATTCAATTTCTTTCAATTTTTTTATATTTTTCTAAAATTTTTGTGCTGTTATATTTTTTAATTTGATAGAAATGTGATATTTTTTTATTAGTGTGTTTTTTTACCTTTTTTTTCTTTCAATACATTTTTTAGTGTTTTTTCTTTGATTTAAAACCCCTACAGATAATAAAAGAAAAGAATATAAAAAAAAAGTGAATTTGATTATAATTGACAAGAGACATAAAGACTTATTTATATTCAATATAAAAATTCATTTATATTCTTATTCAATATAATTTTTTCTTTTTTTTACCGTACTCCCATTTTAAAAGTCAAATTCAAGGGTAAAAAACTTTAATAAGCCAAGTCAAGAATCATGTAACGTAAATACGCCAAAGCGAAAATCGTTTTAGCAATAAGCCAAATCATATTTTTATATAATTCGAACTATGCTGGTTCGAATTCCATTTCTACATAATTCGAACCAACTTGGTTCGAATTATACACAAACACATGCATACACGTAATTCGAACCAGCTTGGTTCGAATTACACACAAACACACGCAGACACATAATTCGAACCAGCTTGGTTCGAATTACACACAAACACACGCACACACATAATTCGAACCAGCTTGGTTCGAATTACACACAGTAATTCATGGTATAATTCGAATTATGCTGTTAAAAAATTAATAATTTATTTAAAAAAATTTATTAAAAAAATTAATAATTTAAAAATTAAAAAATATATATTTTTATTTCATACGTTAAAAAAAGCTAACAAAATATTTAATTACGAGACTTCTTTAAAATATTAATGAGCTATCAATTCGAATTCCATACAATACTTTTCTGTCCATTTTTAATAGTTCATGAATATTTTTTAATAAATTTTTTTAATAAATTTTTTTAAAATTATAGTACAAAAAATATTTTATCCTATGCAAAATAATTTAAAAAAATTGCTTAAAAAATGTTAGGAGTACTATAAAAATTTGTAATGTTATAATAACTTAGGTAAATACATGCATGTACTCAAATTTTAAATAAAATACTCTACATAGTCAATAATAATTTAGAAATGAAAGAAAATATTTTATTCCACACAAAATAATTAAAAAATATATTTTATTCTATACAAAATAATTTAAAAAAATGGCTTAAAAGATGTTATGAGTACTATAAAAGTTTGTAATATTCTAGTGATTTAGGTAAATACATGATAAAAATATTTTTTCTTTAATTTCTAAATTATTAGTGACTATGTGGAGTATTTTTTTAATGTCCTAAGTCATTAGGACATTACAAATTTTTATAGTACTTTTAACATCTTTTAAGCCATTTTTTAAATTATTTTGTATAGAATAAAATATTTTTTTGTGGTATAATTTAAAAATATTTTAAAATATTTTGCATAGAATAACAAGCTGGTTCGAATTATGTGTGTGCGTGTGTTTGTGTGTAATTCGAACCAAGCTGGTTCGAATTACGTGTATGCATGTGTTTGTGTATAATTCGAACCAAGCTGGTTCGAATTATGTAGAAATGGAATTCGAACCAGCATGGTTCGAATTATATAAAAATATGATTTGGCTTATTGCTGAAACGATTTTCGCTTTGGCGTATTTACTTTACATGATTCTTGACTTGGCTTATTAAGGTTTTTTACCCCAAATTCAACTGTATTTTTATTTTGTATATTTTATTTGTTTTGTACTTATATCTTATACTTATCTTTTAATATTAATACAATTTATTTTATTTACAAATATTAATTTCAAATGCTAATAAAAGACCAACCAAATATTAAGAAATAATATTTAAATAAAGAAAAAAGTAATTTATTATGAATTTGTTTAATCAACAATCAATTAATAAAATAACAATGAATAAAAATTAAAAGAATAAAAAAATAATTATTGATTTCATAAAAAATTTAATAACTAAAATCATAATTAAATAAAAATGTAATTTTAAATTGTTCAATATTAAAAATATATTTTAAAAATAGAGCAATCAAACACATTTTCATTATTTTCAATGTTTGAAAATAAATTCTCTTTTTACAACCAATCACATTTTCTAAAATCTGAAAAATTAAAAATAAAAATTATTTTTTAAAAATAAAAAAATAAAAAAATATTTTCACAAACCAAACCCTCCTTAAGTTTCTTTTTTTCAAACTGAAAAACGATATGTTTTTAAATTTTTTTTCTAAGGCCTAGATGTCTGACCGAAATACCTATATAAAAGATTAAAGAGCAGAGTAACTTATAATTCCCACGAATTTTGACTTTCGATTAACAAAAATGTTACGTGAAAACTAAAATCAAATACTATGTAACATATGTTATTTAACTTATTTTTAATATGTATTTTATATTATATTTTAACATGTATTTTATATTAATAGTTTTGGTGACTAATTTTAGTATATACTTATATTGTTTAATTAATTAACTCTTAAAGGAACAAAAAAGATACCAATTAAATTTTACGTGATGCCAAACAATTGATACATTATATTATTTTGTCAATTTATCATGTAAAACTTAGCAATAATACTTATATATACTATTAACTACATTGAGATATAAATTTATGAAAAATCGTCACAAAAATAATATTTTTAGAACAAAATTTTACCTACTAAATAAACAAGAACAGAGGCTTGTATGGAAACTTAACAAATATTTTACTATCTAAAATGATATTATTTTTATGATCATATAACAATAATAAAATACACCACTATAGATGATAAAATACATAAATAACTTTATTTTTTTTACCCTATTTATAACTAAAAAGACTTGTGTTTATTATTTATTATCATAAAAGATATAATTAATATTTTTTTTTTCACAGAGCCTGAAGTCAGACTTCAGACCTAAGGTAGGGTTTGTTTTCAAAGACTGAAACTAAGACACGAGATTGGGACTGAGTATTGAGTTTGGTAATCAAAGATTGTAACTAAAATTTCAATTTCAAGATACAAAATTTCAGTCTTTTCAATACCTCTATAATGTGGAGACATAAGAGACTGAAATTTCTGGAATTGAAGATTGAAGATTGAAAATTTAATAACATTTCTTTCTAAAAATACTTTCATTTAACTTTTCAAATTCTAAATCTACCCCTCAATCTTTATATTTATCTTAAACCAAACAATAATATTAAGACATAGCTCCATCATTTTACACCAAACACAATACAAAAAATTTATCTTTCAATTTACTTCACTTGAAAAAAATATAGAAAAATTACTCTAAAGGACCATTAGAAAAATTTAATTATTAAAAAAGACTTTTAATACCAAAATTATTAAGAAGGACCAAAATTTTTATAATATTTAAAAAAAGACTAATTTTTTTATAAAAAAATAAATATATCTTTAATTATTTTTTATTTATTTTTCATTATTTTTATATTAATTTTATTTTTCCTAAAATTTTAGTAATTTTTATTAATTAATTATTTATTTTTTTATTTATTTTTTTATTTTTGTGATCTTTTTCACTTTGGGAACTAAAAGAGGGACGGGGAATATCGATTTATGCTCTCGTCATGACAATGAACTTGTTGCTAATGGAGGAGTAAACAATGGTGTGTTGGCTCTTGGCTGCTTCAATTATTTAATCAGAAGTTCTATATCAATTGGATTCATTATCAAATAGATAAAAATATTCTTGTTCCGAGAGTTACTTAAAACGGTAATTTGGGCCTGAACGTGAGGTCCAAATTTTTTCTAAGGCAGTGTCCGACTTGTGCTGGTGTCGAGGTGCCGCTGTCTGAGTTCTTCGTGAGGAGGTGGGGTGGTACCTATAAGAGACTCTAATACTTAAGTTAGCAAAGGTTTTAGGCAAGTTTTTAGTAGATTGGGACGTGAGCATACCTAAGAGGTATTAGTGTATTTATAGTAGAAAGATAACCATTTTTTTGAGTAGTTCCATATTTATTGGTGGATAGCCATTCCCTTTTATCTTGGGAGTATATTGGAGTCTATCTTTTAGGAAAGATAGAGATAGTAGAAGAGATTTGGGAAGGCAGTTACTTATTTAGATAAGTAGAACTGAACCCCCTTTTCGTGTCTGACCTCTTTAGGAGGTTGGGCGAATGGAAGAGACCGCCTTTAGAGGGCCTTTATCCTTATTAGGCCTGACAGCATTTGGGTCAGAGTATGAACAGTGCCCCACCTTGAGTCCGAGCTTTCATGAGGTCGGGCTTAAGCATTTGTGGCTTCAGTATTCATTGTCAGGTGTGCCGTTTTCCAAAGGTCGGGTACTCGATGTGTTTCAAAATTTTGAAACGTTGCTGCTTTGATGACAAGGCAAACATTACATGGAAGTTTCTTAGGGATCCACGTGTGGCTTTAAAGAGGGGTGCAAAATATCTTTTTTGCCCCTTATTTCTTATAAAAGCTTTGCCCCTTATTTCTTTGTTTTTTAACTAAGCTGGACGTTAGGCTTCCTTTTTCTGACTTTGAGATCAACGTCCTTTTGACTTGTAACGTTGCTCCTTCACAACTTCACCCTAACTCGTGGGCCTTTTTTGAAAATATACCAACTACTTTATTGGGAGCTTGATGTCCGACCTTTTCTCAAAATTTTCTTTTACTTTTTTGTCCTAACCAAACCATTTGGTTCCAAAAGGTTGGCTTGGCTCTCCTTTCATGCTGTTCAGGAAAGGAAGGTTTTCTCCATTTTTAACGAGTCCTTCTACGATTTGAAAAATTATTTTTTAAAAAATTTGAGCTGTTAATGATACCCGACCTTTCTTCCTTGACGAGAACGTTGAACCTAGTTTTTCATTGTATTAGGAGGAAAAACCAGTGATAGCCAAGTATAATATAGATGACTTAGATGAACATAAGAAGGGTGTAGTTGGTTTGTTTCAAGAGTGCTAGAGCCGGACTCCTTACTTGGACACCAAAAAATTCTTAGGAGATCTCAGTCAACTCTGGTCCGAGCTAGGTAGCTCTCCTTTTTTTACTTATGAATTCTTCTTGTAAAATTGTGTTAATGACTAATGTGTCTTTACTTTGGTGTTGCACAAAGAATGGCTCTTAAATCTGCTGCTATGAAGACACTTCGGACCATCAGAAAGAACGTTGTAGCATGGGGTATTCAATGAAAGGAAATTGGTGATACTTGTACCTAATCTTCTCCCTCGAAGTCAGATTCGGGCGTATCGGCTTCCAAGAAGATTATACCTTTCCCGCTATCTTGGCTAATTTCACCTATCTCTACCTCGGACAGTGTTGTAGCCCGTCCTCCTCCTTCTTCCGCTGAACCACCTCCTAAAAGGCAAAAGACTGCTGAGTGCGAAAGCATATATGATAAAGGCTTTGACGAGCTTGCTTGGAGCGAAAAACATATTCTTCCTCAAAGCCACATCAGCATGAACGATGTATCCTTTAGAATCCATCTTCAGCTTCTGGCCTAAGGCGAGATTCGGACAGCGGGCGTATGTGCAGCCTTGGCCAGGGAGTTGGAGAAAACTCCCCTTAGTGCCAACCACAGTTCTGTGGTGGCTGCTTAGACTGAGGTGGTTTACTTGAAGGAAATAAAGAAGGAGCTCGAGGAGGAGAGGGATGCATTGACATCCAACTTAGGCAAAGCTCAGGCCAAGGCGAAACAGGCAGAGGCGGCTTTGGCTATGTTGGAGGGACTGAGGAAGAAGGCGGAGGAGAGCTACAGATGTGTCTTCGGGGAGAGGCTCAACCTTGAGGATGAGCTGCCTAAGGCTCGAGACAGGTACCCTGTGCTTAAGGAATCTGTGATCGAAGGAATGGATGAGATGTTTGCAAATCTGAAGGCCCAGGTCCAAGTCATTGGCCAAGGTCCAAGTTATTGCTCTTGAGGCAGACCTTTCCATGTTTAGCCAGGATAATATTGTAGTAGACGGGAAGATCGTCCTGGCTCCTGAGGACAATGAAGAGGTCCCTTTGCCTGACCCAAAGACTTCAGGTACCGAGGTCGGTCAGATTCCCCAGAATCCCGAGGTTCTTTCCGAGGTTGTCAACGTCGAACTCCCTCCTTCGCCGACTGGTCCTATTTCAGCTGTGCCAGTTTCTGAGTATGAAATGTCTCATTCTTCCCGAGCCAATGATGCTGTTACTTGGGACGAGCTTAATCCTTTGTACTTTTTCATAGTTTTGAATAGCACGGGATATGGGTCTTAGATGAACATCTTTGCAATATCTTGTAATTTTCTGAACAATTTATTGTGTTTCATTTGTAGTTTAAACAACTTTAAAAGTTTTTTGTTAAGGAATATTTCTTCATTTCGATAATGAATTTAGGTCTTTGTTGAATTAGTTCTTAGCTTCTTCAGCCATTTAGTTGAAGATCGTGTCTTAACAACTTTTAATACTATTTAAGTTAAAAGGTGATATCAACGAGTTTTTGGTATAATGATTTCCTTTATAAGTTTTGACATCGTGTAGTCGGACTTTGTCAAGTTACTTTTACCTTTTGTTTTTGTCCTGCCTTGATTTTGAGGTCGGTTTCACGAATTGTTTACATAACTTCTTACATTAATTTGTACCTCGTCGCTTCATCTTGCTGGGCATTCTAGGTCGAGCAATGATTTTTTTGGTTTATCGAGCTTAAATTAATGCGTTTTTATAGGAAACTTATAAAGAAAGAGTGGATTTATCATTAATGAAGAAAATGCCTTACATGAGTTAGCTACTAAGAATTTTCGCCTACCCTTAGCCCTTATTATGTTGCTTTATTAAAAACCTTTTCAGTAAAAACCCATTTTGGAAAAAAAACCCTTTTTGGAAAAAAATCCTGAAGTCAGGAAAAAGAGTATATCAGGGAACAAGGTGCGCTACCTAACTGTAGTACTTCTTCAAGTTACAAGCATGCCACGACCTTGGGAGTTCCCTTTCTTGTAGGTCAAACACTTTGTAGTAACCCTTCCCTAAGACTTCAACAATCTTGTAGGGTCTTTTCCAGTTCGCAGCCAGCTTTCCTTCACTCGAATTATGAATCCCAATGTCATTTTGGATCAATATAAGGTCTTTGTGGTGAAACTCCTTTTGATCACCTTTTGATTATACCTTAGGGCCATCCTCTGCTTTAGTGCTTCCTCTTTGATCCGAGTTTATTCTCATATTTCTAAGAGGAGGTCGAGTTCTTCCCTTTGTGCTTGGGTATTGACCCCTTCAATGTAGAATATGACCCTTGTTGATTTCAGCAATTTCTATAGGAATCATGGCACCCATTCCGTAAGGAAGCTGAAAAGGCGACTCCCTTTTTATAGAATGGGGAGTTGTCTGATATGCTCATAAGACTTGAAGAAGCTCATCTGTCCATGCTCCCTTTGTGTCTTGTAGTCGACGCTTCAACCCGGCTAGTATGACTTTGTTTGCAGCTTTGGCTTGTCTCCACCGATGTGAATTAGTGCTTTATATTGAGGTCAGCCACCAGATTCCTAAAGTTTGAGTCGGTAAATTGAGTTCCATTATTTGTGGTGATGGAGTAGGAAACTCCATACCTCATGATAGTATTTTTGTAGAGAAACTTCCGACTTTGTTGGGCTGTGATGGTTGCTAAGTGTTCTGCCTCAATCCACTTAGTAAAATAGTCAATCCTACTATGAAGTATTTTACTTGTCCTGGAGCTTGAGGGAATGCTTTGAGAAGATCGAGACCCCATTTTGCAAATGGCCATGGTGAGGTGATGCTAATAATCTCTTCGGGAGATGCAACATGGAAGTTGGCATGCTTTTGGAAAGGTGGGCATTTTTTGACAAATTTGGCCGCTTCTCTTTGCAAGATTGGCCAGAAGAAGCCAGCTCGGATCACCTTCTTAGCTAGTGATCAAGATCCCAAGTGGTTCCCACATATGCCGTTATGTACTTCCTTTAGGACCTCCTTTGTATTAAAGGTCGGGACACACTTTAGGGGAGGTGTTGATACCCCTCTTTTATATAGAACATTGTGAACCAAGGTATAATTTTGTGGTTCCTTTATGAGCCTTTGAGCCTCTTTTTCATCTTCAAGAATAATATCAAACTTAAGATAATTACTATAGGGGTCATCCATCCTAAATTTTGGTTAGATATAACCATTATTGTAAGGTCCCACATTGGTTGGGGAGGGGAACGAAGCATGCCTTATAAGGGTGTGGATACCTCTCCCTAGCATGACGCGTTTTGACGAGTGAGTGTGGGGGCTTCGGCTATCATCCCTATCGTCAAAGGCAAAATCGTGAGGCCTTGTGTGCCAAAGCGGACAATATCATGCTAGCAGGTGGTCTGGGCTATTACAGATGGTATCAGAGCCGGAGCCTGGATCGATGTGCCAGCAAGGGCGCTGGGCTCCCTTAGGGGGTGGATTGTAAGGTCCCACATCGGTTGGGGAGGGGAACGAAGCATGCCTTATAAGGATGTGGATACCTCTCCCTAGCATGACGCGTTTTGATGAGTGAGTGTGGGGGGCTTCGGCTATCATCCCTATCGTCAAAGGCAAAACCGTGAGGCCTTGTGTGCCAAAGCGGACAATATAATGCTAGTGGGTGGTCTGGGTTGTTATAATTATGTCCGAGTTGTCATCTTTCTTTGATATGGATGATGCGTGGAGAGTTTCCTGGATGTGGCTTCTATTGTTGTCCCCTGGCTTGTTGTTGGCTAACTTGGAAAGGGCATCTGCTTGGGCATTTGACTCTCGAGTTATATGTCGGACCTCTTCGTCTGAGAACTGTGCTAGTTGTTCCCATGCTTCATGTAAGTATTTCTTCATGTTGGTGTCTTTTGCTTAATAAGTACCATTAATTTATGAAGTTACCACTTAGGAATCACTAAAAATAATCAACCTTTATGCCTCCACCTCTTGAGCTAACTTCAAGCCAGCCAGCAAGGCTTCATATTCTGCTTGGTTATAAGAAGCAGGAAGCTCGAATCTTAACGAGAGTTCTATTTGAGTTCTTTGCTCACTTTTCAAGATGACGCCTACTCTACTGCCAGTTTTATTGGATGATCCATCTACATACAAGCTCCAAGTTGTCGGGCTTCCTCGACTTTCAGTATTTTTAGTTATGAAATCGGAGAGGTAATGTGACTTGATTGATGTCTGAGCTTCATATTTTAAATCGAACTTGGATAGTTTCACAGCTCATTGTAGCATCCTTCCTGCTAGGTCTGTCTTTTGTAGAATGTGCTTCATGGGTTGATTAGTTTGGAGTTTTATGGTGTAAGCTTGGAAGTAAGGTTGGAGCCTTCGAGAAGTAAGAATAACAGCATACACAAACTTTTTTATCTTTTGATAGTTCAACTCTGCTCCTTGTAAGGCTTTGCTAACAAAGTAGACAGATTGTTGCCTCTTCTCATCTTCTCGGATTAGGGCAGAAGCTATAGCTCGGCTTGCCACTACTAAATAGAGAACGAGCTCTTCCCCGGTAATAGGTTGGGTGAGTATAAGGGGTTGGCCCATAAATGCTTTAAAACCTTGAAAGGCTTGTTTGCATTTCTGGGTCCATTCAAATTGACTCCCATTTTTTAGTATTAAGTATAATGGTAGAGACTTCAACATTGATCCCGCTAAGAACCTGGATAGTGCTTCCAACCTTCCATTATTTGTTGGACTTCTTTGAGACAAGTCAAACTTTTCGTCTCTAGTATGGTTGTGCACTTGTTCGAGTTGGCCTCTATGCCTTTTTGAGTGAGCATGAACCTAAGAACTTTCCGGCCTCTACTGCAAAGGTGCATTTTGAATGGTTTAGTTTCATCCCATACTTTCTTACCGTGGAGAATACCTTGGAAAGGTTGACGTGGCGGAAATTGGTGAATTAAGAATTGTTATAAGATTTGCGTTGCAATTATAGTTCTTAACCAACCAGAAATCCACTTATCAATTTAGAAGGGTTGTCACAAAAATTAAAATTAAAATACTGGGAGTATGAATCCCAGATCGTCTCCCAACAAGTTGCAGAAAGGTGTGTTATTTTATTAATCAAATGTTTTCAAAAAGAGTTT
Organism: Arachis hypogaea; assembly: GCF_003086295.3. Taxonomy (NCBI): domain Eukaryota; kingdom Viridiplantae; phylum Streptophyta; class Magnoliopsida; order Fabales; family Fabaceae; genus Arachis; species Arachis hypogaea. The sequence goes on along the minus strand of NC_092052.1, from coordinate 47,289,289 downwards.
GAGTTGAATAAACAGGAAATTAAATTGGAGAAATTAAGTAATTTAAATAAAAGCCTTGACTGGGAGTAGATTAGTTAGAAGCCCTATTCTTGTTGCAGTACTCTCAAGATTAATTGATAATTGAAGGTTGTTCTATTTAGTTATCCCTTACTAGGTAAGGGAAAGTCAAACAAGTTGGAATGCTGTTTCTATTCACAAGTCCCAATCCGCTTACTTGGAAGGACTGGTGTTAGTGACTAGAGAGCAATCCAACAATAAACCCAATTACAATTTCTCCTTTGAGCATTCCAACTTGAGCTTTCCTTTCAACCAACTCCCCATCCAGTTAGGGAACTACTCGCTCATTGTGAATGTGGAATTCATAACATAGAAAAGAGAATTAAAGAAAGACATGATAAATAAAACTCAAAGGAATCAATTAAAAATAAAAGTAACTCTTGTATTAATAAATTCTAAAATAATCCAATAGTAAAATTGAGTGAATTAAAGGACATGGAAGAGTAAAACCAAGTAAAGAAAACAAACTAGAATGACGAAGTCTTGATGAGGTAATAACTCTTCTCAATATCCCAATGCAAAGAACAATAGAAATTAAAATCCTAAGAACTATCAATGTGTAGAGAGAAAACCTAGAGGAGGAGTAAAAACTAGATCTAAAAAACTAAAACTATGTAGAATGAATGTTTTTTGTTGGTTCTGCATGTCCTCTGGCTCTAGTTTGCTTTCCGGGCCGAAAAATGGGTCAAAACAAGGCCCAAAGATCACGCACGTCACGCGATCGCGTCATTCATGCGGCCGCGTCATTCGGCGTTTTGCTTTTCCACGCGGGCGCGTCGTTTACGCCTCCGCGTCACTTGTGCTATTCCAATCCGCGCGGTCGCGTGAGCCATGCGGCCGCGTCACTGCGATTTCCTCTCTTTCGCGCGGTCGTGTGAGCCATGCGGCCGCGTCACTCCTCGCTGGTCATCTCCTCAATTTCTTGTGTTCCTTCCATTTTTGTAAGCTTCCTTTCCAATTTCCAACTCATTCATGCCCTATAAAGCCTGAAACACTTAACACATAGATCACGGCATCGAATGGAATATAGGAGAATTAAAATACATAATTAAAAGTCTCTAGGAAGCAAGTTTTCAATCATAAAGCATCTTTAGGAAGGAATTACAAATGCATGCTTATTTAATGAATAAGTGGGTAAAGATCATGATAAAACCACACAATTAAACACAATATAAACCGTAAAATAGTGGTTTATCAACCTCCCCACACTTAAACATTAGCATGTCCTCGTGCTTAGTTGAAGGAGATAAAACAGATGAGTAGGAACATGTAAAACTCATGCAATGCAACCTATATATGTGAATGCAACTATATGGTCCTTGTCCACTTGATCAATAGTAAATAAGCTCTTCAAAACAATTACAAATCAAATTTCACTATTCAATTCTTATACAGTAAGAACAGATAAAAATGCAAGAAGGCAGCTCATGAAAGCAGAGAACACAGAAATTTAAGCATTGAACCCTCACTGATGATGTATGTACGCTCTAATCTCTCTAGTGTATAGGGAAATCACTCTATCCTTCTCTAATCATGCTCTCTAATTTTTGTTCTTCTCCTAATCAATCAACAACATTTAATATACCAATGCAAACATCATGAGGTCTTTTCAAGGCTGTAATGGGGCCAAGGTAATGGTAAGGATACACATATGGTTAAGTAAGCTTATAAACTGAATCTTTAATTAACCAAGCTTTAACATAACCTATATATATTCTATATAACTTTAGAATTCATACCTAGCTACCCAGAATTTCTCTTTCACATTCCATACTCATGTATCAACTTTTTATTTATTTTAATTTTATCACACATGCATTGATCTTTGAATTCTTAACTTAACATTAGGGTAATTTTGTCCTCTTATTTATTTATTGAATATTTTTGGGTTTTTTTTTTCAACATAAAGATAAAAATAAACATAGCTTATCAATGCACATAGATATTTAATTCTTATAGTTTCACATGAGTAGGTATCCAAATTCCCATTATATTATCATGACACATTCCTTTATTATCTTTTGTTCCCACAATTTTCCATACTTAATTAGCACACACAATTCTATCTTAAGCTAACCAAAGATTCAGTTTGGGATATATAATTCTTTTTCCGCTTAAGGCTAGTAATGTGGTAAAATATAGAACAAATGGGATTTAAAGGCTCAAAGTGGCTAACAAAGGTAATTGAAAGGGTAGGCTTAATTTGGATAAGTGAGCTAAACAATTAATGGCCTCAATCATATGCAAACATATAAATATAATAAACATTGGACATATAGGATGAAACAAAATATAGATTACAATTATAGAGAAGTAAACACACAAGAATAAAATAATTATGGTTAAATAATGTAACCATGCATAAAGGCTCAAATCTCACAGGTTGTATGTTCTTTAGCTTAAAAATTATGTTCCAAATACAACTTCAAGCAAATTTAACATAAGAGTTTTAATTAAAATTAGTAAAATTTTGTTCCAAAAATAGAGTCTTAGAAGAAACTTATTGTCTTTTCAATCAAGTAGAACATACATGCAACTAATCTATTAATATGCAATTTGTCCTATTCTACAAAAGAAAAACTAACTAAATATCCTAATTTATTGGTGTTTAGGGAAGAGAAATTATCTCCGGAAGTCAGGTACTGACCGACCTCCCCACACTTAAGGCTTTGCACCATCCTCGGTGCCATCTGTCAGAAATAAAGGTGGGCTGGTAGCAGTATCTCCACAGTCTGGGCCATCATGGCTTCCTGTGCTGGTAAAGAACGTGGAGTCCGGGGTGTCTAAGTCCTTGAATTTTCCCATAATCATCTCCTTGAGGTATGTGAATCGGCGCTTGTTACGGCGCTCTCTCATCTTAGCTTTGTGTTCCTGCCGATCCAACATTTTGAGTATCTGATGGAGCAGTTGGTCTGTTGTAGGTGCTTGTGGTGTTGAAGAAGGAATATCTTCAACCGGTTCAGTAGGCTGGCTAGTAGTGGCTGCTGGAGGTCTGATATATTTCCCGTTAGGGATGTATTGATCATCCCGTGGAAGCATGGCTTTGGTGTCCCTAGCTCTGTAGGAGACTCCGGCTGTTGAGACAAGATCTGAGACCAGGGCGGGAAAAGGTAAGTTGCCCGCAATATGTACGTGTCCCATGGCATTCCGGATATGTCTTGGTGGATTCAGAGGTTGGTTTGTAAGGATGCACCATAGTAGAACGGCCATGTCCGCAGTGAAGGAGGACTCGTGAGTGCTCGGAAAGACGTAATGGGACATGATCTGTGCCCATACGCGAGCCTCCAAGGTAAGTGCTGAAGCCGATATTCCCTTAGGGTGGGTACGATGGTATCCGTAGATCCAGCGGCTGTCAGGTAGTGCGATAACTCTGAGAACGGTGTCCCAGTTAAATTGGTACATTTGGCGCTTGAGTGCGGCTTCTTGAAAGGCGTCCAAACCTTCTGGAATAGGGGGAAGACCTAGAGCTCTTTGAATAGCCTCTTCTGTAATGGGGACTTGCTTTTGACGGACAAAGACAGACTGCAGGGTTGGTAGGTGGAAGTTTGAGTAGAACTCTACTACCCAAGAGAGATTGACCTGGCTTGGCTGTCTCTGTAGGAAATCCCATTGTCTCCGTGCAATTTGCGGCTCAACAAAGGTAGCAATATGATTTGGGAGGAGAAGAAGGTATTCGTTGTTGTAACTCCTTTTTGCCAGGATGGGGAACATCTGCTCACAGTAGCGATTGAAAAATTTGCGCAGTGTCCTTTGCTGGGAAGGCTTTTTCTTTATCATCAACCTTTATAATTCTCTTAAGTCGCTTTGTTGAGGGTTTTATTGCAGTGGAAGAGGGTTCTGCCACTAATGCTCTCTTTGTTCCTCTTCTTGCTGGTGGTTTAGGAGTAGCTTTCTCTTTGCCTTTCTTGGTGGCCATCCTGAAAAAGGAAAGAGAAAGTAAATTAAGTTCAAAGAGATAGAGCAAGGAAGAGGGCGGGAAAATTGGTAATCAATGCACAATAAAGAAGAACGACGTTAACACATGGTCATGACTACATGTGAAAAGTTTATCAATGAAAATATAGCAAGTGCATGTGGGGACAATTAAATGCAAGGGGTTTATTGGCATGCAGGCAAAGGCATGAGTAGCATAGATCAAGCATTCAATGTCCAAGTTAGATTACCAAGTCTTTCAAACTAACAATCTGTTTGTAATAACAATTATATTCAAGTAATAAAATAAAAAAAGGGTTTTGTGAAAAGCAAGCATTGAATAGTAAAATAACGTAGAAAAATGCATAATGCCATATGGGCTTTTTCACAAACACATAGCATGCATGATAATTAAGGTATAGAAAGTATTAAATTGAACATGCAAGCAACCCTTGGAAAAGTAATATATAATTCCCAAACAAATTTACCATAATCCACAAGCATATAATGAGAAATAATGACTCAAATAATTTTCTAACACCAAGTAAAAAGGAAAAAGAAAGAAAAAGAAAATGTGAATAACGAAAGTAAAAAGAAAAGAAAAGAAGATAACATATAAAAATAAGAAGAATAATAGAAAAATAAGGGGGGAGGGGGGGAAAGAAGAAAAGAAAACCTTGTTAATGGGGGTGAGAGAGAGAGTAGAAAGTGAGAAAGAATGTAGAAGGAAGAAGGAAGAAATAAGGAATAAGGAGGGAAAAGAGAAAATAGGATTTGGGGAGAAAAAGATAAGATAGTTGGTAAATTAGGGAAGTTGTGCGGCACAAGCGACGCGGTCGCATGACTTGCGCTTAAACTGATTGACGCGGTCACGCGGTCGCGTGACCCGTTTTATGCTACTGGTGCGAGGGCAGCCTCGCGCTCGCACAACTCTCTGTTCAAAATCATTAATTGCCAAATATTGGGTGACGCAATCGCGTGGGGCATGCGATCACGTAAGTGGCCATTATAAGCATATGACGCGGACACGTGAGCCACGCGTCCGCGTGGGAAGGATTGTGCGTTCAGCACCAATCCAGCACCACTCTAGCACAACTTTCAGTCGTGCACCCTTTTTACGTCGAATTCCAGGGCACACGGCCGCGTGAGTAACGCGGTCGCGTGGGTCGATTTGTGCCACGGGCACGCCTCCAGCCACGCTCTTGCGTGACTCTCTGTTTGTTTTATTATCTCCTTCCATCTCCTGCGACGCGGACGCGTCAATGAGGCGGTCGCGTTGCGTAAAAATTTTTTTTTAAAGTAAAAGTATGTAAATGCAGATGCGCGAAATGTACTAATAAAGAGAAGAGTTATTGAATAGGAAAACTGAGAATAAAGAAAAGAACGATCATACCATAGTGGGTTGTCTCCCACCTAGCACTTTGCTTTAACGTCCGTAAGTTGGACGCTCCACTAGCTCAATCCTCGGCTATGTGAGGATCTTCCAAGAGGAAGATCTCGAGCTCCTTATTTTTCTTCAGCTTCTCGCCATGGTACAACTTTAAACGATGTCCATTAACTTTGACAAGTTCAGAGCTTGATGGATGGCTTAGGTGGTAAACTCCGTATGGATCGGCCTTCTCGACTCTGTATGGACCTTCCCATCTTGATCTCAACTTGCCTGGCATGAGCCTCAGTCGAGATTTGTAAAGGAGGACTAAGTCCCTAGGTTGGAACTCTTTTCTCTTGATGTGCTGATCATGTACAGCCTTCATCTTCTCCTTGTATAGTCTTGAGTTCTCATAAGCTTCTAGGTGAAGGCTTTCTAGTTCTTGCAGTTGCAACTTTCTTTCAGCTCCGGCTTTCTCAATTCCCATGTTGCACTCCTTTACTGTCCAAAAGGCTTTGTGCTCTATTTCAATAGGGAGACAAGCTTTTCCATAAACTAAGCGGAAAGGGCTCATCCCAATGGGCGTTTTGTATGCTGTTCTGTATGCCCAGAGTGCATCTTGTAGCCTGGTGCTCCAGTCTCTTCTATGAAGTTTGACTATCTTCTGCAAGATACGCTTTATCTCTCTGTTTGGCACCTCGACTTGCCCATTAGTCTGAGGATGGTAGGCTATTGCAACCTTATGAATTATCCCATGCTTCTTCAATAATCCTGTTAGTCTCCTGTTACAAAAATGGGTGCCTTGATCGCTCACGATTGCTCGTGGTGATCCAAAGCGATAAATAATATGGTTTCTCACAAAGAAAACAACAGTGTTAGCATCATCAGTGCGGGTAGGAATTGCCTCCACCCATTTGGAAACATAATCCACAGCTAACAATATATAAAAATAACCATTAAAATTTGGAAATGGACCCATGAAGTCAATGCCCCAAACATCAAAAATTTCACAGAATAGCATAATTTGTTGAGGCATCTCATCCCTCCTAGATATATTACCAAATTGTTGGGATGGGAAACAAGATCTACAAAATTCAGCAGCGTCTCTAAAAAGAGTAGGCCACCAGAATCCACATTCTAATATTTTTCTAGCTGTTCTTTGAGGGCCAAAATGTCCTCCACTCTCATATGAGTGACATGTCTCTAAGATGGACTGGAATTCTGATTAAGGCACACACCGTCTAATTACCTGTTCAGCGCCACATCTCCATAAATATGGGTCATCCCATATATAATATTTAGACTCGCTTTTCAACTTGTCCCTTTGATGCTTAGAAAAGTTTGGAGGAAAGGTGCGGCTAACTAGATAATTAGCTACAGGTGCATACCAAGGGACAACCTCAGATACTGCTTGCAGGTTATCAAATGAGAAATTATCAGCTATAGTAGTGGGGTCATTTGTAATGTGCTCAAGGCGACTCAAATGGTTTGCCACTAAATTCTGGTTACCACTCCTATCCTTAATTTCTAAATCAAATTCTTGTAATAGCAGTATCCAACGTATAAGCCTTGGTTTGGACTCCTTTTTAGCTAATAGATACTTTAGAGCTGCGTGGTCTGAGTATAGGCTCGGAATTTATCCAGAGCAAAAACAATAGCAAGAAGCTCTTTCTCAGTAGTAGTGTAATTGGACTGTGCTGCATCTAGAGTTTTAGACGCATAAGCAATAACAAAAGGATCCTTACCTTCACGTTGAGCCAATGCTACTCCTACTACATGGTTGGAAGCGTCGCACATTATTTTGAATGGCTGGCTCCAGTTCGGTCCTCTCACAATTGGAGCTTGAGTTAGGACGGTCTTCAGCTTATCAAATGCTTGTTTGCAATCCTCACTGAACTCGAACTCAATATCCTTCTGCAGTAGCCTGGATAAGGGAAGTGCTACCTTACTGAAGTCCTTAATGAATCTCCTGTAAAAACCCGCATGGCCAAGGAACGAATGGACTTCCTTCACAGAAGAGGGGTAAGGTAAACTAGAAATAACATCCACCTTTGCTGGATCTACAGAAATGGCAGTATTAGATACAACATGTCCTAGTACAATACCTTGTTTTACCATAAAGTGACATTTTTCAAAATTTAATACAAGGTTTTTACTGACACATCTATCTAATACTCTAGATAATCCATCTAAGCAAAGGCTAAAGAAATCGCCGTACACACTAAAATCATCCATAAAAACTTCCATACAATCCTCAATAAGATCAGAGAAAAGACTCATCATGCACCTTTGGAAGGTAGCTGGTGCATTGCACAAGCCAAAGGGCATTCTCTTGTAAGCATATGTCCCAAAAGGACATGTAAAAGTGGTCTTTTCCTGATCCTCAAGAGCTATATGAATCTGGAAATAACATGTGTAACCATCTAAAAAATAATAATGTGGTTTACCTGACAAGCGATCCAACATTTGATCAATGAATGGAAGAGGGTAGTGATCCTTACGAGTGGCTTGGTTGAGGCGTCCGTAGTCAATGCAGACCCTCCAGGCGTTCTGAACTCTGGTTGCCATGAGCTCTCCATGCTCATTCTTCACTGTAGTGACGCCAGACTTCTTGGGTACCACTTGTACTGGGCTTACCCATTCACTGTCTGAAATGGGGTAGATGATGTCTACCTCCAGTAGTCTGGTCACTTCCTTCTTGACAACCTCTAAGATAGTGGGGTTCAGTCTTCTCTGGGGTTGACGGACAGGTCTTGCTCCCTCTTCTAAAAATATCCTATGCTCACAGACTTGAGGGTTGGTGCCTACTATGTCTGCTAAACTCCAACCAATTGCCTTTTTGTGCCTCCTCAGCACACTAAGTAACTGCTCTTCCTGTTGAGAAGTGAGTTCCCTTGCAATGATAACTGAAAACTTCTGCTCGTTTTCAAGGTAAGCATATTTGAGGTGTGGAGGAAGGGGTTTTAATTCTAACTTCTGATCGTGGTCAGGCTCTGGGTTGTCTGGAGCTGGTAACAATGGTAAAGCACTGTCATTGTCCTCTGAGAATGTCCCCACACTTGGACCTTGTCCTATGTACTTCTCTTCAAATTCTTCCTGGTGAACTTCAGCCATGGTTTCATCTATAATGTCACACTGGAGGATAGAATGATCCTCCGGAGGATGCTTCATAATTCCATTCAGATTGAAGACTACTACTCGGCCATCTATTTCAAAAGAGTATGTTCCAGAAAAAGCATCTAATTTGAACTTCGAGGTCTTCAGGAATGGTCTTCTGAGTAGGATTGATGATGGCTTCTCTGAGTCATTTTGGGGCATCTCCAGGATATAAAAATCAATGGAAAATGTGAGCCCCTTAATGCCCACTAATACATCTTCAGCAACTCCAGCCACTGTAATAATGCTTTTATCTGCTAATACAAAACGAGCTGCCGACCTTTTTAAGGGAGGGAGCCTCAAAATATCATATATAGACAAAGGCATTATACTCACACATGCTCCTAAATCACACATGCAGTTAGAAAATACTACACCACCAATAGTACAATTAACCATACATGGCCCTGGGTCACTACACTTTTCAGGTAAACCTCCCATTAAAGCAGATATGGAACTACCTAAAGGAATAGTTTCTAATTCATTAATTTTGTCTTTATGTATACATAAATCTTTTAGAAACTTTTCATATTTAGGTACCTGTTGAATAACTGATAAACCTCTATTTTATGGTTTATAATGTGTTTAATTGTGTGGTTTTATCATGATCTTTACCCACTTATTCATATGATTAGCATGCATTTATATTTCCTTCCTAAAATTATTACATGATTGAAAACTTGCTTCCTAGAGACTTTAAATTATGTATTTTAATTCTCCTTTATTCCATTCGATGCCGTGATCTGTGTGTTAAGTGTTTCATGCTTTATAGGGCATGAATGAGTTGGAGATTGGAAAGGAAGCTTGCAAAAATGGAAGGAACACAAGAAATTAAGGAGATGACAAGCGAGAAGTGACGCGGCCGCATGGCTCACGCGACCCCGCGGAAGAGAGGAAATCGCAGTGACGCGGCCGCATGGCTCACGCGACCGTGCGGATTGGAATAGCACAAGTGACGCGGAGGCGTGGACGACGCGCCCGCGTGGCAAAGCAAAACGCCACATGACGCGTCCGCGTGACATGCGCGATCTGCATAATCTGCAGAATTCGCCAGGGCAATTTTGGGCCCTGTTTTGACCCAGTTTTCGGCCCGGAAAAGCAGACTAGAGCCAGAGGACATGCAGAAACCAAAAACAACATTCATTCTACACAATTTTAGTTTTTAGATCTAGTTTTACTCCTCCTCTAGGTTTTCTCTCTAGACATTCATAGTTCTTAGGTATTTTATTTCTATTGCTCCTTGCATTGGGATATTGAGAAGAGTTATTACCTCATCAAGACTTCGTCATTCTAGTTCGTTTTCTTTACTTGGCTTTACTCTTCCATTTCCTTTAATTTACTCAATTTTACTATTGGATTATTTTAGAATTATTAATACAAGAGTTACTTTTATTTTTAATTGATTCCTTTGAGTTTTATTTATCATGTCTTTCTTTAATTCCCCTTCCTATGTTATGAGTTCTACCACAATGAGCGAGTAGTTCCCTAACTTGATGGGGAGTTGATTGAAAGGAACCCTTGAGTTGGAATGCTCAAAAGAGAGATTGTAATTGGGTTTATTGTTGGATGGCTCTCTAGTTACTAATGCCAGTCCTTCCAAGTAAGGGATAGAAACAGCATTCTAACTTGTTTGACTTTCCCTTACCTAGTAAGGGATAACTAAACAGAACAACCTTCAATTATCAATTAATCTTGAGAGTACTGCAACAAGAATAGGGCTTCCAACTAATCTACTCCCAGTCAAGGCCTTTATTTAAATTACTTAATTTTCCCAATTTAATTTCCTGTTTATTCAACTCAAACTCTTTGAAAACATCTGATTAATAAAATAGCACACCTTTCTGCAACTCGTTGGGAGACGACCTGGGATTCATACTCCCAGTATTTTAATTTTAGTCTTTGTGACCACCCTTCTAAATTGATAAGCGGATTTCTGGTTGGTTAAGAACTATACTTGCAGCGCATATCTTATAACAATTCTTAACTCGCCAATTTCCGCCACGTCAATTTTTGGCGCCGTTGGCGGGGAGTTGCAATAGAGTGCTAAAGTTATTGATTGGATTTTATTTATTTGCATTTTATTTTATCTTGCTACTATGAGCTGCTTGTTTCTTTCGTTAGATGACGCGTTCACTTCCTGATCCAAACTTGCCAGTATTCGATCCTGAGATTGAAAGAACTATTTCACGAATAAGGTAACATGGCAGCAGCTAGGAGAGTTACTATCCAGGAGGCTGGAGCCCCTGATTTTACAATGCAACCATTTCAAGTGCATCACCCAGCGGTGGCTACAGACTTTGAAATAAAGACCGCACTGCTCAATTTGATGCCCAAGTTTCATGGCTTGCCTGCTCAAGAGCCTATCAAGCATCTGAGAGATTTTTAAGCAGCCTGTTCTATCGTCAGGCGTGATGGTGCAGATGAAACTTCAATTTTGCTGAAAGCTTTCCCGTTTTCTCTTGAGGGAAAGGCAAGAGAGCGGTACTACACTCAACCCGCAGCAACTGTATCCAACTGGGATACACTGAGAAGAGAATTCTTGGAAAAATTCTTTCCAGCTGAAGTTACTAATAAACTGAGGAAAGATATTTCCATGATTGTTCAGGATGAATCTGAGACTCTCTATGAATACTGGGAGCACTTCAATAATCTTCTGGAAGCATGCCCCCACCATATGATTGACAAGATAGTGTTACTCGGTTACGTCACACAGGGCATGAGGCCCCAAGATAAGACCACATTGGAAAGTGCTAGCAATGGGTCTATGAAAAAGTACAAGACCACTGATGAGGCATGGCAATTGATCAGCGACTTAGCTGAATCTACTCGGAATCACAGGCAGAAACAAGGCCATTCAAAAGCCATTGCAGAAGTATCTTCTAGCAGAAAGACTGCTGCTCTGACTTAGAGTATATGTGAAATGACCAACTTGGTGAAGCAGATACAATTGAATCAACAACAAGTTCAGCAAGCTCAACCTTCTCCACCACAACAAGGCCAACAGTTAGTCCCACAGAGAGTTTGTAGAATCTGTGCTGATTATAGCCACTATACTGATGAATGTCCGCAGCTCCAGTAGGAAGACAACACCATGGCAGCCACTCATAACTTCTATGACCGCCCCAACCAAGGGTACAATCAAGGTGGCAATTACAACCATGGATGGCAGGACAATTCAAACTAGAATTGGAGGGACAACAACAACAACAGAGGAGGCAGAGACAATCAGGGAAATCAGAGGTGGAATAACAACAACAACAGGCAGCAGAACCAGAACCAGCCTTACAGAGCACCTCACCTGAGGCAATCCCAAGGACCACAGAATACCCAACAGTAGACCTCTCAAATTACCTATCCATCTTCATCTACTAATGATGACTTATTACAATCTATTGATCAGAGACAATAGACCATGGAAAATAATATTAATGCCACTCTAAATGATCTGAACGCTACTTTGCAAGCTCTTGTCTCACAGATTGGATCAATGAATAACTCCAATAACCAGCCTTTGAGCTCCAGTGGAATTTCCTCTCAACCATTACCCAATCCAAAGGGTGGCATTAATGCCATCACCCTAAGGTTCGGAACCACACTGCAGGAGAGGAATCAGGAGGAGCCAAGCCCACTGATAAACCACTATTTTATGGTTTATCTTGTGCTCAATTGAGTGCTTCTTTGATCTTATAATTGCTAATATTAATCCTCTCTTATTACCATTAGATGCCTTGATATGTGTGTTAAGTGATTTCAAAGATTACAGGGCAAGAATGGCTCAGAGGATGGAAAGGAAGCATGCAAAAATGGAAGGAATACAAGAAGTTGAAGGAACTGCAAAGCTGTCAGCCTGACCCTCTCGCACTAAAATGGCCATAACTTGAGCTACAGAGGTCCAAATGATGCGGTTCCAGTTGCGTTGGAAAGCTAACGTCTGGGGCTTCGATTTAATATATAATTTGTTATAGCTGCCTCGATGTTAGGCGACACGAACGCGTGAATAACGTGACCGCATCGCATCTGCGAACTTCAATCTGCGCAGACGCGTGGACGACGCCTCCGCGTCACCTTCCTGCAACCTGAATGTAACAGAAATCACTGGGAGCAATTTCTGGGCTGTTTTTGACCCAGTTTTCAGCCTAGAACACACAGATTAGAGGCTATAAAATGCGGGAATGCATCCATTCATAAAGAAGCTTTCAAATTCACAGTTTTAGGAGTAGATGTAGTTTTTAGAGAGAGAGGTTCTCTCCTCTCTCTTAGGATTAGGATTTTGGATTTCTCTTAGTTTTAGGAGTGACTCTCAATCCCAGGTTCAATGTTTCTTTTAATTACTTTTCTAATTTAATTTATGAACATTTCCATGTTAGAATTGATATCTTCATTTAATATAATTTGAGGTATTTCAGAATTACGATTGCTCTCTTTAATTTATTAATGCTCTCTGTTTATCCAAATTATTTTCATTCAAGTAGACTTTCTTCTCTTTTGGCTTTGGTTGAGTCATTGGAGACACTTGAGTTATCAAACTCATTGTTGATTAAAAATTGGAATTCTTCAAGAATTAATTCAAATTCAAATAACTCTAGCCTTTCCCAAGGAAAGACTAGGACCTGAGGAATCAAAATTAATTCATCCATATAACTTACCTTCATAGTTAGAGGTTAACAAAGTGGGAGAAAAATCCAATTCTCATTACAATTGATAAGGATAACCAGGATAGGACTTCCAGTTTTCATACCTTGCCAAGAGTTTATTTTATAGTTATTTATTTATTTTATTCTTCTTATGCAACATACTGCTCCCTTACTTTCTAAAACCCCTAATTTACAAGACTCATAACCAATAATAAGAACATACCTCCCTGCAATTCCTTGAGAAGACGACCCGAGGTTTAAATACTCGGTTATCAATTTTAAAAAGGGGTTTCTTACTTGTGACAACAAAACGTTTGTATGAAAGGACTTTTAAAGGTTTAGAAACTATACTTGCAACGAGGATTTATCCGCAAATTTCTAGACCACGCAAAAGTTCCTCTCTCATCACCCACCAGAACACGCCTCAGCTGAAGAGGTAGTGGAAATAGAAGATGTTAAAGAGGAAGAGGACACACAGGACATAGCTGAAAAAGAAAAAGTTCAACCACAGGAGGAAGCACCACAGGGCGCAGATACTGCAGAAGACACCACTCCTATTCCATTTCCACAACTTGCAAGGAAGCCCAGGAAGCAGCTGGAACCTGATCCAAAAATGGTAGATATATTCAAAAAGGTTGAGGTAACTGTTCCTCTATTTGATGTTATTCAACAGGTACCTAAATATGCAAAGTTTCTAAAAGATTTATGTATACATAAAGACAAAATTAATGAATTAGAAACTATTCCTTTAGGTAGTTCCATATCTGCTTTAATGGGAGGTTTACCTGAAAAGTGTAGTGACCCAGGTCCTTGTATGGTTAATTGTATTATTGGTGGTGTGATAATTTCTGCCTGCATGTGTGATTTAGGAGCATGTGTGAGTATAATGCCTTTGTCTATATATTTTATTTTGAGGCTCCCTCCCTTAAAAAGGTTGGCAGCTCGTTTTGTGTTAGCAGATAAAAGCATTATTATAGTGGTTGGAGTTGCTGAAGATGTATTAGTGGGCATTAAGGGACTCACATTCCCCACTGATTTTTATATTCTGGAGATGCCCCAAAATGACTCAGAGAAGCCGTCATCAATCCTACTTGGAAGACCTTTCCTGAAGACATCAAAGTTCAAATTGGATGCTTTTTCAGGAACATACTCTTTTGAGATAGATGGCCGGTTAGTAAGTTTCAATCTGAATGGAGTTATGATGCACCCTCCAGAAGATCTTTCCATCTTCCAGTGTGACATCATTGACGAAACCGTAGCTGAAGTTCACCAGGAGGAGTTAGAGGAGAAGCACACAGGACAAGGTCCGAGTGTGAGGACACTCTTGAACGACAATGAGGGCACTTTGCCATTATCACCAGCTTCAGACAATCCAGAGCCTAACCATGAGCAGAAGTTAGAGTTGAAACTCCTTCCTCCACACCTCAAATATGCTTACCTTGAGGACAAGCAAAAGTGTCTAGTTATCATTGCAAGGGAACTCACTTCTCAACAAGAAGAGCAGTTACTTAGTGTGCTGAGGAGGCACAAGAAGGCAATTGGGTGGAGTTTGGCGGATATAGAAGGCATTAACCCTCAAGTCTGTGAGCACAGAATATTTTTAGAAGAGGGAGCAAGGCCCGTTCATCAACCCCAGAGAATACTGAACCCCACTATCTTAGAGGTTGTCAAAAAGGAAGTGACCAGACTACTGGAGGCAGATATCATCTATCCCATCTCAGATAGTGAATGGGTGAGCCCAGTACAAATGGTGCCCAAGAAGTCTGGCGTCACTACAGTGAAGAATGAGCATGGAGAGCTCATAGCAACCAGAGTACAGAACGCTTGGAGGGTCTGCATTGACTACAGACGCCTCAACCAAGCAACCCGTAAGGATCACTATCCTCTTCCATTCATTGATCAAATGCTGGATCGCCTGTCAGGTAAATCACATTATTGTTTTTTAGATGGTTACACAGGTTATTTCTAGATTCATATAGCTCCTGAGGATCAGGAAAAGACTACTTTTACATGTCCTTTTGGGACTTATGCTTACAAGAGAATGCCCTTTGGCTTGTGTAATGCACCAGCTACCTTCCAAAGGTACATGATGAGTCTTTTCTCTGATCTTATTGAGGACTGTATGAAAGTTTTTATGGATGATTTTAGTGTTTATGGAGATTCCTTTAGCCTTTGATTAGATGGATTATCTAGAGTATTAGATAGATGTGTCAGTACAAACCTTGTATTAAATTTTGAAAAATGTCACTTTATGGTTAAACAAGGGATTGTACTAGGACATATTGTGTCTAATACTGGCATTTCTGTAGATCCAGCAAAGGTGGATGTTATTTCTAGTTTACCTTATGCCTCTTCTATGAGGGAAGTCCGCTCGTTCCTTGGCCATGCAGGTTTTTACAGGAGATTCATTAAGCACTTCAGTAAGGTAGCACTTCCCTTATCCAGACTACTGCAGAAGGATATTGAGTTCGAGTTCAGTGAAGATTGTAAACAAGTGTTTGATAAGCTGAAGACCGCCCTGACTCAAGCTCCAATTGTGAGAGGACCGAACTGGAGCCAGCCATTCGAAATAATGTGCGACGCTTCCAACCATGCAGTAGGAGCAACATTGGCTCAGCGTGAAGGTAAGGATCCTTTTGTTATTGCTTATGCGTCTAAAACTCTAGATGCAGCACAGTCCAATTACACTACTACTGAGAAAGAGCTTCTTACTATTATTTTTGCTCTGGATAAATTCCAAACCTATTTACTTGGTACGAAGGTAGTAGTGTACTCAGACCACGTAGCTCTAAAGTATCTATTAGCTAAAAAGGAGTCCAAACCAAGGCTTATACATTGGATACTA
Organism: Arachis hypogaea; assembly: GCF_003086295.3. Classification (NCBI taxonomy): domain Eukaryota; kingdom Viridiplantae; phylum Streptophyta; class Magnoliopsida; order Fabales; family Fabaceae; genus Arachis; species Arachis hypogaea. Next base: position 47,273,316 of record NC_092052.1, on the reverse strand, counting down.
CTATTACAAGAATTTGATTTAGAAATTAAGGATAGGAGTGGTAACCAAAATCTAGTGGCAGAACATTTGAGTCACCTCGAGCACATTACAAATGACCCCACTCCTATAGCTGATAATTTCCCATTTGATAACCTGCAAACAGTATCTGAGGTAGTCCCTTGGTATGCACCTGTAGATAATTATCTAGTTAGCCGCACTTTTCCTCCAAACTTTTCTAAGCATCAAAGAGACAAGCTGAAAAGCGAGTCTAAATATTATATATGGGATGACCCATATTTATGGAGATGTGGCACTGACCAGGTAATTAGACGGTGTGTGCCTCAATCAGAATTCCAGTCCATCTTAGAGGCCTGTCACTCATCTGAGAGTGGAGGACATTTTGGCCCTCAAAGAACAGCTAGAAAAATCTTAGACTGTGGATTCTGGTGGCCTACACTTTTTAGAGACGCTACTGAATTTTGTAGATCTTGTTTCCCATGCCAAAAATTTGGTAATATATCCAGGAAGAATGAGATGCCTCAACAAATTATGCTTTTCTGTGAAATTTTTGACGTCTGGGGCATTGACTTCATGGGTCCATTTCCAAATTCTAATGGTTATTTTTATATATTGGCAACTGTAGATTACGTTTCCAAATGGGTGGAAGCAATTCCTACCCGCACTGATGATGCTAACACTGTTGTTTTCTTTGTGAGAGACCACATTATTTGTCGCTTTGGATCACCACGAGCAATCGTGAGCGATCAAGGCACCCATTTTTGTAATAGGAGACTAACAGGATTAATGAAGAAGCATGGAATCATTCATAAGGTTGCAACAGCATACCATCCTCAGACTAATGGGCAAGCCGAGGTGTCGAACAGAGAGATAAAGTGTATCTTGCAGAAGATAGTCAAACCTCATAGAAGAGACTGGAGCACCAGGCTACAAGATGCACTTTGGGCGTACAAAACCGCATACAAGACACCCATTGGGATGAGTCCTTTCCGCTTAGTCTATGGAAAAGTTTGTCATCTCCCTGTTGAAGTCGAGCACAAAGCCTTTTGGGCAGTAAAGGAGTGCAACATGGGAATTGAGGAAGCCGGAGCTGCAAGGAAATTGCAACTGCAAGAATTAGAAAGCTTTCGCCTAGAAGCTTATGAGAACTCCAGACTATACAAGGAGAAGATGAAGGCTGTACATGATCAGCACATTAAGAGAAAAGAGTTCCAACCTGGGGACTTAGTCCTCCTTTACAAATCTCGACTACGGCTCATGCCAGGCAAGTTGAGATTAAGATGGGATGGTCCATACAGAGTAGAGAAGGCCGAACCGTACGGAGTTTATCACCTAAGCCATCCTTCAAGCTCTGAACTTATCAAAGTTAATAGACATCGTTTAAAGCTGTAACATGGAGAGAGGATGCAGAAAAACAAGGAGCTCGAGATCTTCCTCTTGGAAGATCCTCACATAGCCGAAGATTGAGCTAATGGAGCGTCCAACTTACGGACGTTAAAGAAAAGTGCTAGGTGGGAGACAACCCACCATGGTATGATCGTTCTTTTCTTTATTCTTAGTTTTTCCCATTCAATAACTCTTCTCTTTATTAGTATATTTCATACATCTGCATTTACATACTTTACTTTTATTTAAAAAAAATATTTACGCGACGCGACTGCCTCATTGACGCGTCCGCGTCGCAGGAGATGGGAGGAATTAATAAAATGAACAGAGAGTCACGCAAGAGCGTGGCTGGAGGCGTGCCAATGGCACAAATTGCCCCACGTGACCGTGTCTCCGACGCGTCCGCGTCGAGTGGGAACATTGGCCTCCCACGCGACCGCGTCACCCACGCGCCCGCGTACCCTGGATTTCGACGTAAAAAGGGTGCACGACCGAAAGTTGTGCTAGAGTGGTGCTAGATTGGTGCTGAACGCACAATCCTTCCCACGCGGCCGCGTGACCGACGCAACTGCGTCATATCGTCATAAATGGCCACTCACGCGATCGCATGCCCCACGCGATCGCGTCACCCAGTATTTGGCAATTAATTATTTTGAACAGAGAGTTGTGCGAGTGCGAGGCTGCTCTCGCGCCAGTAGCATAAAACGGGTCACGCGACCGCGTGACTGACGCGACCGCGTCAATTATTATAAGCGCAAATCGCGCGATCACGTGCCCCACGCGACCGCGTCGATTGTGCCGCATAGCTCCCCTGATTTGCCAATTATCTTATCTTTCGTTTCCCCAAATCCTATTTTCTCTTTTCCCTCCCTATTTCTTCTTTCTCCCTTCTTCCTTCTTTCTCACTTTCTACTCTCTCTCTCTCTCTCTCTCTCTCTCTCTCTCTCTCTCACACCTCCATTAACAAGGTTTCTTTTCTTCTTCTCTCCTTACTTTTCTATTTTTCTTCTTTTTTTTTTATCTGTAATCTTCTTTTCTTTTCTTTTTACTTTCATTATTCATATTTTCTTTTTCTTTCTTTTTTTCCTTTTACTTGGTGTTATAAATTTATTTGAGTCATTATTTCTCATTATATGCTTGTGGATTGTTCTAAATTTGTTTGGCAATTATATATTACTTTTTAAAGGGTTACTTGCATGTTCAATTTAATACTTTCTATACCTTAATTCTCATGCATGCTATGTGTTTGTGAAAAAGCCCATATGGCATTATGCATTTTTCTACGTTACTCTACTATTCAATACTTACTTTTCACAAATTTCTTTTACTATTGTATTCATTGAAATTAATTGTCAATACAAACGTGATGGTTTATCACAAGTGATGCTTGATCTATGCTACTCATGCCTTTGCCAGCATGCCAATAAACACCTTGCGTTCACTTGTCATCATATGCACTAACTATTTTCCATTAATGATTTTTCACATGTAGTCATGACCATATGTTAACATCATTTACCTTTTACTGTGCATTCATAACCACCCTTTTCCATTCTCTTCCTTGCTCTAGCTCTTTGAATTTAATTTACTTTCTCTTCCCTTTTTCAGAATGGCCACCAAGAAGGGCAAAGAGAAAGCTACTCCCAAATCAACAGCAAGGAGAGGAACAAAGAGAGCACTAGTGGCAGAGCCTTCTTCAACTGCGGTAAAGCCCTCCACAAAGAGACTTAAGAGGATTATAAAGGTCGGTGATAAAGAAAAAGCCTTCCCAGCAAAGGACACTGCGCGATTTCCCAATCGCTACTGTGAGCAGATGTTCCCCATCCTGGCAGAAAGGAGCTACAACAACGAATACCTTCTTCTCCTCCCAAACCATATTGCTACCTTTGTTGAGCCGCAAATTGCACAAAGACAGTGGGGTTTCCTACAGAGACAGCCGATGCAGGTCAATCATTCTTGGGTAGTCGAGTTCTACTCCAACTTCCACTTGCCAACCCTACAGTCTGTCTTTGTCCATCAGAAGCAAGTCCCCATTACAGAAGAGGCCATTCAAAAAGCTTTAGGTCTTCCCCCTATTTCAAAAGGTTTGGACGCCTTTCAAGAAGCCACACTCAAGCGCCAGATGTACCAATTTGACTGGGACGCCGTTCTCAGAGTTATCGCACTACCTGGCAGCCGTTGGATCTACGGATACCATCGTACCCGCCCTAAGGGAATATCGGCTTCAGCACTTACCTTGGAGGCTCGCGTATGGGCACAGATCATGTCCCATTACGTCTTTTCGAGCACTCACGAGTCCTCCTTCACTGCGGACATGGCCGTTCTACTATGGTGCATCCTTACTGACCAACCTCTGAACCTACCAAGACACATCCGGAATGCCATGGGATACGTATAAATTGTGGGCAACTTACCTTTTTCCGCCTTGGTCTCATATCTCGTCTCTGCAGCCGGAGTCTCCTTCAGAGTTGGGGACACCAAAGCCATGCTTCCACGGGATGATCAATATGTCCCTAATGGGAAATATATCAGACCCTCAGTAGCCACTACAAGCCAGCCTATTGAACCGGCTGCAGATATTCCTCCTTCAACACCACAAGCACCTATCACAGACCAACTGCTCCATCAGATACTCGAAAGGTTGGATCAGCAGGAACACAAAGCTAAGATGAAAGAGCGCCGTAACAAGCGCCGATTCACATACCTCAAGGAGCTGATCATGACAAAATTCAAGGACTCAGACACCCCGGACTCCACTTCCTTTACTAGCACAGGGAGCCATGATGGTCCCAACTATGGAGATACTTCTACCAGCCCACCCCTGTTCCTGACAGATGGCACCGAGGACGGTGCAAAGCCTTAAGTGTGGGGAGGTCGGTCAGTACCTGATTCCCGGAGGTAATTTCTCTTCCCTAAACACCAATAAATTAGGATATTTAGTTAGTTTTTCTTTTATAGAATAGGATAAATTGCATAGTAATAGATTAGTTGCATGCATGTTCTACTTGATTGAAAAGACAATAAGTTTCTTCTAAGACTCTATCTTTGGAACATAATTTCACTAATTTTAATTAAAATTTTTATGTTAAATTTTCTTGAAGTTGTATTTGGAACATGATTTTTGAGCTAAAGAACACACAACCTGTGAGATTTGAGCTTTTATGCATGGTTACATTATTTAACCATAATTATTTTATTCTTGTGTGTTTACTTCTCTATGATTGTAATCTATATTTTGTTTCATCCTATATGTCTAATATTTATTATATTTATATGTTTGCATATGATTGAGGCCATTAATTGTTTAGCTCACTTATCCAAATTAAGCCTACCCTTTCAATTACCTTTGTTAGCCACTTTGAACCTTTGAATCCCATTTGTTCTATATTTTACCACATTACTAGCCCTAAGCGGAAAAACAATTATATATCCCAAACTGAATCTTTGGTTAACTTAAGATAGAATTGTGTGTGCTAATTAAGTATGGGAAATTATGGGAACAAAAGATAATAAGGGAGTGTGTCATGATAATATAATGGGAATTTGGTTACTTACTCATGTGAAACTATAAGAATTAAATATCTATGTGCATTGATAAGCTATGTTTATTTTTATGTTTATGTTAAAAAAAAAAACCCAAAAATATTCAATAAATAAATAAGGGGACAAAATTACCCCAATGTTAAGTTAAGAATTCAAAGATCAATGCATGTATGATGAAATTAAAATAAATAAAAAGTTGATACATGAGTATGGAATGTGAAAGGGGTAGCTAGGTATGAATTCTAAAGTTATATATATATATATATATATATATATATATATATATATATATATATATATATATATATATATATATATATATATATATATATATATATATATATAGGTTATGTTAAAGCTTGGGTTAATTAAAGATTCAGTTTATAAGCTTACTTAGCCATATATGTATCCTTACCATTACCTCAGCCCATTACAACCTTGAAAAGACCTCATGATATTTGCATTGATATATTAAATGTTGTTGATTGGTTAGGAAAAGAGCAAAAAAATTAGAGAGCATGATTAGAGAAGGATAGAGTGATTACCCTATACATTAGAGAGACTAGAGCATACATACATCATCAGTGAGGGTCCAATGCTTAAAATTCTATGTTCCTTGCTTTCATGAGCTATCTTCTTGCATTTTTATCTGTTCTTACTGTATAAGAATTGAATTAGTGGAATTTGATTTGTAATTGTTTTGAAGAGCTTATTTACTATTGATCAAGTGGACAAGAATCATATAGTTGCATTTACATATATAGGTTGCATTGCATTGCATGAGTTTTTACATGTTCCTACTCATTTGTTTTATCTCCTTCAACTAAGCATGAGGACATGCTAATGTTTAAGTGTGGGGAGGTTGATAAACCACTATTTTATGGTTTATAATGTGTTTAATTGTGTGGTTTTATCATGATCTTTACCCACTTATTCATATGATTAGCATGCATTTATATTTCCTTCCTAAAATTATTACATGATTAAAAACTTGCTTCCTAGAGACTTTTAATTATGTATTTTAATTCTCCTTTATTCCATTCGATGCCGTGATCTGTGTGTTAAGTGTTTCAGGCTTTATAGGGCATGAATGAGTTGGAGATTGGAAAGGAAGCTTGCATAAATGGAAGGAACAGAAGAAATTAAGGAGATAACCAGCGAGAAGTGACGCGGCCGCATGGCTCACGCGACCGTGCGGAAGAGAGGAAATTACAGTGACGCGGCCGCATGGCTCACGCGACCGCGCGGATTAGAATAGCACAAGTGACGCGGAGACGTGGACGACACGCCCGCGTGGCAAAGCAAAATGCCACATGACGCGTTCGCATGAATGACGCGATCGCGTGACATGCGCGATCTGCATAATCTGCAGAATTCGCCGGGGCAATTTTGGGCCCTGTTTTGACCCAGTTTTCGGCCCGGAAAAGCAGACTAGAGCCAGAGGACATGCAGAAACCAAAAACAACATTCATTCTACACAATTTTAGTTTTTAGATCTAGTTTTACTCCTCCTCTAGGTTTTCTCTCTAGACATTCATAGTTCTTAGGTATTTTATTTCTATTGCTCCTTGCATTGGGATATTGAGAAGAGTTATTACCTCATCAAGACTTCGTCATTCTAGTTCGTTTTCTTTACTTGGCTTTACTCTTCCATGTCCTTTAATTTACTCAATTTTACTATTGGATTATTTTAGAATTATTAATACAAGAGTTACTTTTATTTTTAATTGATTCCTTTGAGTTTTATTAATCATGTCTTTCTTTAATTCCCCTTCCTATGTTATGAGTTCTACCACAATGAGCGAGTAGTTCCCTAACTTGATGGGGAGTTGATTGAAAGGAACCCTTGAGTTGGAATGCTCAAAAGAGAGATTGTAATTGGGTTTATTGTTTGATGGCTCTCTAGTTACTAACGCCAGTCCTTCCAAGTAAGTGGATTGGGACTTGTGAATAGAAACAACATTCCAACTTGTTTGACTTTTCCTTACCTAGTAAGGGATAACTAAACAGAACAACCTTCAATTATCAATTAATCTTGAGAGTACTGCAACAAGAATAGGGCTTCCAACTAATCTACTCCCAGTCAAGGCCTTTATTTAAATTACTTAATTTCTCCAATTTAATTTCCTGTTTATTCAACTCAATCTCTTTTTGAAAACATCTGATTAATAAAATAGCACACCTTTCTGCAACTCGTTGGGAGACGACCTGGGATTCGTACTCCCAGTATTTTAATTTTAATCTTTGTGACAATCCTTCTAAATTGATAAGTGGATTTCTGGTTGGTTAAGAACTATACTTGCAACGTATATCTTATAACAATTCTTAACTCACCAATTTCCGCCACGTCAATAACATAAAAAAGAGGAACAGTTACCTCAACCTTTTTGAATATCTCTACCATTTTGGGATCAGGTTCCAGCTGCTTCCTGGGCTTCCTTGCAAGTTGTGGAAATAGAATGGGAGTGGTGTCTTCTGCAATGTCTGCGCCCTGTGGTGCTTTCTTCTGTGGCTGAATTTCTTCTTTTTCAGCTATGTCCTGTATGTCCTCTTCCTCTCCAACATCTTCTATTTACAATAATCAATAATAAGGCATACGTTTGCAATTCCTCGGCAACGGCGCCATTTTTGAAGAGAACTGAAGATTGATGGTTTAGAAGTTATAGTAAATTCTCGTTGCAAGTATAGTTACTAAACCAAGCAATCAACCTTTCTTACAAATGTTTTGGTTGTCACAAGTAACAAACCCCTTAATAAAATTGATAACCGAGTATTTAAACCTCGGGTCGTCTTCTCAAGGAATTGCAGGGAAGTATGTTCTTATTATTGGTTATGAGTCTTGTAAATTGAGAGTTTTGAAAGTAAGGAAGCATTATGTTGAATGATAAGAAGAATAAAATAAATAACTATAAAATAAACTCTTGGCAAGATATAAGAACTGGAAGTCCTATCCTAGTTATCCTTATCAATTGTGATGAGAATTAGATTTTTCTCCCACTTTGTTAACCTCTAACTATGAAGGTAAGTTAAGTGGATGAATTAATTCTGATTCCTCAAGTCCTAGTCTCTCCTTGGAAAAAGTTAGAGTTATTGGATTTCGAATTAATTCTTGAAGAATTCCAATTTTCAGTCAACAATGAGTTTGATAACTCAAGTGTAACCAATTACTTAACCAAAGCCAAAAGAAAGAAAATATCTAAATTAAATTAAAAGCATTCATAAATAGAATAGAACAATCATAAACTGAAATACCTCAAATAATATTAATTAAGAAAATCATAACATGAATGTAGCATAAGCTAAATTAGAAAGATAAATATCAATTAAAGTAATAAAATAAAAGTAGAAAAATAAATTAAAGGAACATTAAACCTGTGATGAAGAAGAAATAATCCTAAATCCTAAAACTAAATCCTAAGAGAGAGGAGAGAACCTCTGTCTCTAAGAACTACATCTATTCCTAAAATTGTGAATGTGAAAGCTTGTTCATGAATGGATGTATTCCCCCACTTTATAGCCTCTAATTTGTGTTTTCTGGGCCGCAAACTAGGTCGGAAACAGCCCAGAATTCGCTAGTTGCAAATTCAAACACGCTGATTTTTCGTCACTGTGACGCATCCACGTGGAGCACGCGTTCGCATTGCATAGTGTCAGGGAAACTATGGCATATTATATATCAAATCGAAGCCCCGGACGTTAGCTTTCCAACACAACTGAAATCGCGTCGTTTGGACCTCTATAGCTAAAGTTATAGCCGTTTGAGTGCAAAGAGGTCAGGCTGGACAGCTTAGCAATTTCTCCAACCTCTTGTATTCCTTCCACTTTTGCATGCTTCCTTTCCATCCTCTGAGCCATTCCTGCCCTGTAATCTCTGAAATCACTTAACACACATATCAAGGCATCTAATGGTGATAAGAGAGGATTAATATTAGCAATATAAAGGCCAAAGAAGCATGTTTTCAATCATAGCACAAAATCAGGAAGGAGAATGTAAACTCATGCAAATAGTATGAATAAGTGGGTAAAGAGTTGATAAAATCTACTCAATTGAGCACAAGATAAACCATGAAATAGTGGTTTATCAACCTCCCCACACTTAAACATTAGCATGTCCTCATGCTAAGCTCAAGAGAAGCTATAAAGGTGAAGAGGAGTAGTAGAATGTATGAAATGCAACCTATCTATATGAATGCAACTGCATGCAAAATGATTCTACCTACTTGGTTAAAAATAAATAAGTTCTCCAAGACAAACATGAATCAGATTTCACTAATTCAAATTATACAATAAAAGACAAGTAAACTTGTAAGAAGATAGCTCATGAAAGTAGGGTACATAGAATCAAGCATTGAACCCTTACTGGTAGTGTATATCACTCTAATCTCTCAAGTGTATAGGGTAATTCACTCTACTCTATTCTAATCATGCTTTCTAAACTTTGTTCTTCATCTAACCAATCAACGAATATTTAATGTACCAATGCAAACATCATGAGGTCTTTTCAGGGTTGTAATGGGGCTGAGGTAAAGGTGAGGGTATATATATATGGCTAAGTGAGCTATAAATTGAATCCTTGATTAGTCTAAGATCTCACCTAACATATACATACTTTATACAATTTTAAAATACTGTACCTAGCTACCCAAATTTTTCCCACTTTTGTATTACATGCTCATGTATCAAACTTATTTTTGAATTTTGTCCCATGTGCATTGATTCTTTTTATTTTGCATTTGGGGTAATATTATTTTTCTTCTTTTTTCTTTTTTTTCTTTTTTTTTTTGTATCCCCTTATTTAATTACTTAATATTTTTTTTCAATGCACATGGTAATTTAATTATTTTGATTTCATATGAGCATGCTTCCTAAATTTTCAAATAACTTATTCAATTTAATTCCCTACTTTTTCATATCATCCCATGTTCCCATAAAATTCCCCACACTTAAATTATACACAATATCTATCTTAAGCTAACCAAAGATTCAACTTGAAATTTTTATTTTGTTTTTCTGCTTAAGGCTAGTAATGTGGTTATGAAAAAGAAGGGGGTTAAAAAGTTCAAAGTGGCTAATAAGGGTGATGTAAAAGGTAGGCTTATTTGGGATAAGTGAGCTAATAACAAATAATGGCCTCAATCATATGCAAGCATGTAAATACACTAAATAATGGACATATAGAATGGAACAAAGCAAAGATTGCAATCATAAAGAAGAAAACACACAAGAATAAAAATTTATGGTTAAATAATATAACCATGTAAATAAGCTCAAAATCTCACAGGTTGTGTGTTCTTTGGCTTTTTAAACTATGTTCCAAATACAACTTCAAACAAGTTTTAACATAAAAAATTATATATATATATTTTTTATTTAAATTAGTGAAATACTATAAAAATTTCTTGAAAAAGAAAATATTACTTCAACCAAGTAGTAACTAAATGCATAAAATCAAATAAACATGCAAATGCAACAATGAACTAACAAATAAAGTAAAATATTGGTGTTTGAGAAGAGAATAACTAACCCATGGAGATCGGTATCGACTTTCCCACACTTAAAGATTGCAACGTCCTCGGTGCATGTTGAGATGTGCAGGTGGACGGGTTGTTCCAACTGATGTTTTTCTTCAAGGATTGTGTAGATGGACTTGTTTGTCTCCCCTTTTAGAAGTTTCTCCCTTTTTCCGTCTTCGGTGGCCAGCCTGAAAGAAGAGAAAAAGAAGAAAAGTAACCCAAAAGATAGAAAATAAATAAAATATGGGTATTAATGCCAAAAATGAGGGTTTCAATTACATGGAAGCTTCAACATGTTCGTGAGAAAATAATAGAAGCCATGGCATACCAGTGGTACAAAATTTGTAACAATGGGGAAGAGAGTGCAAGACAATATAAATTAATGTCAATGCGAAATTAATACAAATATCATAAAAGATTAGCATTGACTTAAATAATATTACCCAACAGTGTAAAACAAGTCACTGAGCACCAAAATAAATTCAAGAAAAGATGCAATAGTTGAATAAGAAAATTGTAACACCAATGGGAAAAAAATAATAAATTTAGAAAAAAAAATAAAAATATGCACAAAATTAAAATGCAATGAATGAAAGTATGCAATTAAGTAAAAGAGAATGAAAGTAAAGAAGGAAGAAGAAAAGAAGAAAGAAATAAGAATGGAAAAGAAAAATTAGGATTTGGGGGAAGAAAGATAAGATAGTTGGCAAATCAGGGAAGCTGTGCGACGCAAGCGACGCGGCCGCGTGGGGCACGCGGTTGCGCGAATTGCGCTTATGATAATTGACGAGGTCGCGTCGGTCACGCGGTCGCGTGACCCGTTTCATGCTACTGGCGCGAGGGTAGCCTCGCATTCGCACAACTCTCTGTTTGAAAGTTTATTTTTACCAAATCTGGGGTGACGCGATCGCGTGGGGCATGCGATCGCGTGAGTGGCCATGAGAAAGACATGACGCGGTCGCGTCGGTCAGGTGGCCGCGTGGGAAGGATTGTGCGTTCAGCACCAATCCAGCACCACTCTAGCACAACTTTCGGTCGTGCACCCTTTTCACGTCGAATTCCAGGGCACGCGGCCGCGTGAGTGACGCGGACGCGTGGGAGGCCAAAGTTCCCACATGACGCGGACGCGTCGGTGACGCGGTCGTGTGGGATGATTTGTGCCAAAGGCACGCCTCCAGCCACGCTCTCGCGTGACTCTCTGTTCACTTTTCTTTTCTTCCAAATGCACTAGTGACGCGGACGTGTCGCGTGCGTGCTTCTTTTTTTTTTATGCATGAAAAATGCATAATGTAATGCTAATATGAATATTATACAAAACTCCAGGTTCTAAAATAAAATAAAACTTGAAAACAAATAAAACTAAATAAAAATAAAAAAAAGGAACGATCATACCATGGTGGGTTGTCTCCCACCTAGCACTTTTAGTTAAAGTCCTTAAGTTGGACATTTGATGAGCTTCCTGTTATGGTGGCTTGTGCTTAAATTCATCCAGGAATCTCCACCAATGTTTGTAATTCCAATGGCCTCCGGGATCCCAAATCTTGTTTCTACACCCGTCTTCAAGTTGATTATCATGATTCCATCCGGGTGGTTCAGCCTTAGAACTCTCAGTGAAGCGTCCAAACAACTTCCTAGACCCATTCAATTGAGCTCTACACCAACCTTTGCGTTTAAACTTAAAGCTTCCAACCATAATGAACCTTGCAGAACAAAATTTACCACTGACCATCTTCCTCTTACTCTTAATGCCACAAAGAGCTCTAAGTTGACCATCCGTCTCCAGTAGCCCATATTCAAGTGGAATTAGAAAGCTAAGGGATATGAATTTTACCCACTTGAATGTTGTGAAGGATGATGGAAACTTAGGTGGAGAGGTCTCCAGTAGCTTTGGCAAAGTTATATCAAGCTCCTCTCCCTTATGTTCTTTCTTGACAACTTCCACCTCCTTGCAAGCTTCTTCAATTTCAACCTCTTCCTCTTAGTAGCTTTCTTCTAATTCAATCTCTTTTACATTTCTCACCAAGGGGCATGGGAGGCTGTGCCTCTTTTTCTTGAATCTCCATCTTTTGATCAACCTCTTCCAAGTCTTCAATCAGGGTATGCCTTGGAGGTTGTACACCCTTCTCAACATCAAATGCAACCATCTTGGAAGGAGGCTCTATGTCTTGACTTTCCCATGGAGGTTCAGCATCTCGCAAGTCTTCAACCACTTTTTCCTCATCAATAATTACTGCTTTGTCCAGTAGTTTTAATATAAAATGGTACTCATCCTTGATGATTTTCTTTCCATGACAACTCCTTTCAACTATTCTTTCATCTTCAAGGGTCTTTACTACCTTCACCTTTAGGGCCTCCTCTAGCTCCTTATGAAGTATGGATTCGCGAAGATGATTCCTTCTTTCCTGTTCTGTATCAATAGCATAATTGGGATCATCTTGCTCTTGGATTAATGGATGTCGGTGCTCTCCCATGGAGGGTGGTGATGGGATGAAAAGATCATTATGTGGTTGAAAAGGAAGTGCACTAGAGCTTGAGGGTTGAATATTGGAGGTAGAGGGTTGGTTCATGCGGGATATAAGATTTTGGAGTGTAGAGGTGAGACCAATGACGTTAGAGATGAGTGTATTGTTATCCAATGGAGGTTGGGGTGTATCTATGTATGGTTCATTTGGTTCATAGGGTGGTTGGTATGGTGGATGTGGGTTAGGGTCATATGATGGTGTTTGGTGAAAAGGGGCTTGTGAGTATGGTGGTCCAGAGTTGTGTTGAGGAGGTGGGTCATAGGTATATGATGGAGTCCACCATATCTATTGCTTTGGCATGCATTATAGGATGGTCTTTGTCTGTGGTATTGTGGAAGGTGTTGCTGCCGGAAGGGTTGATCAGATCCTCGTGGTTCCTTCCATCTCTGATTGTTTTGACCTTGATGCATGTTCCTGTTATAATTTTCATTCCTTGCAACAACATCGGAACCAAACTCAAAGCGACGGGGGTGAGAACTCATAATAGCAAATAAAAATTAAAAACGAAAATAAAAACAAATTTAAATTAAAAGGTTATTTAAATATTGAATTTGAAAATTAAATTTTGAAATTTGAATTTTGAATTTTGAGATTTGAAATTTGAATTTTGAAATTTGATTTTTAAATTTTGAATTTTTGAATTTAATAAGGAAAGAGAAAAACAATAAAATGACAACAAACTTAAAAATTTTTAGATCAAAACGAAGAAAACAACTAAGAACAACTTGAAGGTCAAGATGAACACGAAGAACAACTTGAAGATCAAGATGAACACCAAGAAAAAAAATTTTTTGAAAAATTTTTTATAATTAAATAAAAACCAATAACCTCTTAATTTATGAAAAAAGTAAAAATAAAAACAAAAATAAAAACAAATAAACAAGTAAAAAGCAAATATTTACAATAACCAATAATAAGGCACACGTTTGTAATTCCCCGGCAACGGCGCCATTTTTGAAGAGAACTGAAGATTGATGGTTTAGAAGTTATATTAAACTCTCGTTGCAAGTATAGTTACTAAACCAAGCAATCAACCTTTCTTACAAACGTTTTGGTTGTCACAAGTAACAAACCCCTTAATAAATTGATAACCGAGTATTTAAACCTCGGGTCGTCTTCTCAAGGAATTGCAGGGAAGTATGTTCTTATTATTGGTTATGAGTCTTGTAAATTGGGGGTTTTGAAAGTAAGGAAGCAGTATGTTGAATGATAAGAAGAATAAAATAAATAATTATAAAATAAACTCTTGGGAAGATATAAGAACTGGAAGTCCTATCCTAGTTATCCTTATCAATTGTGATGAGAATTGGATTTTTCTCCCACTTTGTTAACCTCTAACTATGAAGGTAAGTTAAGTAGATGAATTAATTCTGATTCCTCAAGTCCTAGTCTCTCCTTGGGAAAAGTTAGAGTTATTGGATCTCGAATTAATTTTTGAAGAATTTCAATTTTCAGTCAATAATGAGTTTGATAACTCAAGTGTTACCAATTACTTAACGAAAGCCAAAAGGAAGAAAATATCTAAATTAAATTAAAAGCATTCATAAATAGAATAGAACAATCATAAACTGAAATACCTCAAATAATATTAATTAAGAAAATCATAACATGAATGTAGCATAAGCTAAATTGGAAAGATAAATATCAATTAAAGTAATAAAATAAAAGTAGAAGAATAAATTAGAGGAACATTGAACCTGTGATGAAGAAGAAATAATCCTAAATCCTAAAACTAAATCCTAAGAGAGAGGAGAGAATCTCTCTCTCTAAGAACTACATTTATTCCTAAAATTGTGAATGTGAAAGCTTGTTCATGAATGGATGCATTCCCCCACTTTATAGCCTCTAATCTGTGTTTTCTGGGCCGCAAACTGGGTCGGAAACAGCCCAGAATTCGCTGGTTGTGAATTCAAACACGCTGATTTTTCATCACTGCGACGCGTCCGCGTGGAGCACACGTTCGCGTCGCATAATGTCAGAGCAACTATAACATATTATATATCAAATTGAAGCCCCGGACGTTAGCTTTCCAACGCAACTGGAACCGCATCGTTTGGATCTCTATAGCTAAAGTTATAGCCGTTTGAGTGCGAAGAGGTCAGGCTGGACAGCTTAGCAATTTCTCCAACCTCTTGTATTCCTTCCACTTTTGCATGCTTCCTTTCCATCCTCTGAGCCATTCCAGCCCTGTAATCTCTGAAATCACTTACACACATATCAAGGCATCTAATGGTGATAAGAGATGATTAATATTAGTAATATAAAGGCCAAAGAAGCATGTTTTCAATCATAGCACAAAATCAGGAAGGAGAATGTAAACTCATGCAAATAGTATGAATAAGTGGGTAAAGAGTTGATAAAATCTACTCAATTGAGCACAAGATAAACCATGAAATAGTGGTTTATCAGTCTGCTGTTGGTTATTCTGTGGTCCTTGGGATTGCCTCAGGTGAGGTGCTCTGTAAGGCTGGTTCTGGTTCTGCTGCCTGTTGTTGTTGGTATTCCACCTCTGATTTCCCTGATTGTCTCTGCCTCCTCTGTTGTTGTTGTCCTTCCAATTCTGGTTAGAATTGTCCTGCCATCCATGGCTGTAATTGCCACCTTGATTGTACCCTTGGTTGGGGCGGTCATAGAAGTTATGAGTGGCTGCCACGGTGTTGTCTTCCTGCTGGAGCTGCAGACATTCATCAGTATAATGGCTATAATCAGCACAGATTCTGTAAACTCTCTGTGGGACTAACTGTTGGCTTTGCTGTGGTGCAGAAGGTTGAGCTTGCTGAACTTGCTATTGATTCAATTGCATCTGCTTCAGCAAGTTGGTCATTTCACAGATACTCTGAGTTAGAGCAGCAGTCTCTCTGCTAGAGGATACTTCTGCAACGGCTTTTGAACGGCCTTGTTTCTGCCTATGATTTTGAGTAGATTCAGCTAAGTCGCTGATCAATTGCTATGCCTTATCAGTGGTCTTGTACTTTTTCATAGACCCATTGCTAGCGCTTTCCAATGTGGTCTTATCTTGGGGCCTCATGCCCTGTGTGACATAGCCGAGCAACACTATCTTGTCAATCATATGGTGGGGGCATGCTTCCAGAAGATTATTGAAGCACTCCCAGTATTCATAGAGAGTCTCAGATTCGTCCTGAACAATCATGGAAATATCTTTCCTCAGTTTATCAGTAACTTCAGCTGGAAAGAATTTTTCCAAGAATTCTCTTTTAAGTGTATCCCAGTTGGATACAGTTGCTGCGGGTTGAGTGTAGTACCACTCTCTTGCCTTTTCCTCAAGAGAAAACGGGAAAGCTTTAAGCAAAATTGAAGTTTTATCTGCACCATCATGCCTGACAGTAGAACAGGCTGCTTGAAAATATCTCAGGTGCTTGATAGGCTCTTGAGCAGGTAAGCCATGAAACTTGGGCATCAAATTGAGCAATGCAGTCTTTATTTCAAAGTCTGTAGCCACCGCTGGGTGATGCGCTTGAAACGGTTGCATTGTAAAAACAGGGGCTCCAGCCTCCTGGGTAGTAACTCTCCAAGATTCTGCCATGTCACCTACACGTAAATCAACCGAATCAGTAGAATGGGGGCTGGTTTCTTCCTCAAATGACATTTCAGATCCGCCCTCAAAGAGGACTAACCGATGCCGAGCTTGCCTTATTCGTGAAATAGTTCTTTCAATCTCAGGATCGAATGCTGGCAAGCTTGGATCAGGAAGTGAACGCGTCATCTAGCGAAAGAAACAAGCAGCTCATAGTAGTAAGATAAAATAAAATGCAAATAAATAAATTCCAATTAATAACTTTAGCACTCTATTGCAACTCCCCGGCAACGGCGCCAAAAATTGACGTGGCAAAAATTGGCGAATTAAGAATTGTTATAAGATATGCGTTGCAAGTATAGTTATTAACCAACCAGAAATCCACTTATCAATTTAGAAGGGTTGTCACAAAAATTAAAATTAAAATACTGGGAGTATGAATCCCAGGTCGTCTCCCAACGAGTTGCAGAAAGGTGTGCAATTTTATTAATCAGATGTTTTCAAAAAGAGTTTGAGTTGAATAAACAGGAAATTAAATTGGAGAAATTAAGTAATTTAAATAAAAGCCTTGATTGGGAGTAGATTAGTTGGAAGACCTATTCTTGTTGCAGTACTCTCAAGATTAATTGATAATCGAAGGTTGTTCTGTTTAGTTATCCCTTACTAGGTAAGGGAAAGTCAAACAAGTTGGAATGTTGTTTCTATTCACAAGTCCCAATCCGCTTACTTGGAAGGACTGGCGTTAGTGACTAGAGAGCAATCCAACAATAAATCCAATTACAATTTCTCCTTTGAGCATTCCAACTTGAGGGTTCCTTTCAACCAACTCCCCATCAGGTTAGGGAACTACTCGCTCATTGTGAATGTGGAATTCATAACATAGAAAAGAGAATTAAAGAAAGACATGATAAATAAAACTCAAAGGAATCAATTAAAAATAAAAGTAACTCTTGTATTAATAAATTCTAAAATAATCCAATAGTAAAATTGAGTGAATTAAAGGACATGGAAGAGTAAAGCCAAGTAAAAAAAACGAACTAGAATGACGAAGTCTTGATGAGGTAATAACTCTTCTCAATATCCCAATGCAAAGAACAACAGAAATTAAAATCCTAAGAACTATCAATGTGTAGAGAGAAAACCTAGAGGAGGAGTAAAAACTAGATCTAAAAAACTAAAACTATATAGAATGAATGTTTTTTGTTGGTTCTGCATGTCCTCTGGCTCTAGTCTGCTTTTTCGGACCGAAAACTGGGTCAAAACAGGGCCCAAAAATCGCCCCCAGCGATTCTGCAGATTATGCAGATCGCGCACGTCACGCGATCGCGTCATTCATGTGGCCGCGTCGTTCGGCGTTTAGCTTTTCCACGCGGGCGCGTCGTCCACGCCTCTGCGTCACTTGTGCTATTCCAATCCGCGCGGTCGCGTGAGCCATGCAGCCGCGTCACTGCGATTTTCTCTCTTTCGCGCGGTCGCGTAAGCCATGCGGCCGCGTCACTCCTCGCTGGTCATCTCCTCAATTTCTTGTGTTTCTTCCATTTTCGCAAGCTTCCTTTCCAATCTCCAACTCATTCATGCCCTATAAAGCCTGAAACACTTAACACACAGATCACGGCATCGAATGGAATATAGGAGAATTAAAATACATAATTAAAAGTCTCTAGAAAGCAAGTTTTCAATCATAAAGCATCTTTAGGAAGGAATTACAAATGCATGCTTATTTAATGAATAAGTGGGTAAAGATCATGATAAAACCACACAATTAAACACAATATAAACCATAAAATAGTGATTTATCAAAGGTCGGATAGGAGGGCTAAGTCGTCCTTAGTTTTGACGAGCATGTTGTCCACATATACTTCCATGAGTTTCCTTAAGTGGGAGAAAAACACCTTGATCATTAGTCGTTGATAAACCCCCTTTTAGGGTTTATCTTGTGCTTAATTTAGAGGATTTTATCAACTTTTCTCATATTTATTCAATGAAATGGCATGCTTTTATGATTTTCTCCTAATTTGTGCTTGAGAGTCAAAACATGCTTTTTAGGCCCTTAATTGCTAATTTTGATTCACCTTTGATTCCACTAGATGCCTTGATGTGTTTGTTAGTAAACCCAAGTTGGAAAGGCTAGGAATGGATCAAAGGAGTAAAGAGAAAAGCATGCAAAGTGGAGAATTCATGGAAAATCAAGGATTTGGAGTGTATACATTGACGCGCACACGTGGCAGACGCGCACGCGTGAAGATGAAGTTGCATGGCGACGTGTACGCGTGACATTACGTGTACGCGTGGAAAGTAAAATGCCAGGCAACGCGTACGCATGACCCATGCGTACACGTCACAGCTCGCACGTGACCTCATTAAAATGAAAATGGTGGGAGCAATTTCTGAGCTTCCCAGGCCCAGATCCAACTCATTTTCTGAGGCTATTATATGCAGAATTCAAGAGGGGTCTAGGGGGGAATCATTGATACACTTAGTTTTAGTTTTGAGATGCAGAATTCTAGAGAGAGAAGCTCTCTCCTCTCTCTAGATTAGGGTTCTTAGTTTTATTTTTTGTTCCGAGGGTTACCTAAAACTGTAGGTCGATCTCGGACGAGATCTTCTGTGCTGGTCGGAGATGACATATCCGGCTGGTGGATGGTGGCTGGAGCTGTCGCGCCCGACTTGTTGGACTGACAATGTTGCTGATCCTTTGTCACCAGAGGGTGGTGGTACCTGCAAGGGACTCCGATGCTTAAGTTAGCAAGGGTATTAAGCTGGTTTTTAGTAGAATCAGAGTATGAGTTATACTTGGGTGCTCCAGTGTATTTATAATGGTGAGGAGTGACTCTTCTGGGGATAAGATAGTTATCTTATCCTATCTTATCTTTGGGTGAGGTCATCTTATCTTCAAGGGAACCGCCTTTATCTTTCTAGCCTTTGGCTGCCTTTAGATTTGGGCTGTGTTCCTTTATTTAGGCTTTCTTGGGCCTCTGTAGTGATTTGGCCGAGCTCTTGAAGAGGTCGGATAGTCTGACCTAAAGAGGTCGGTCGACTTGTCGTTAAAACATCCTGGGTCGGACAGCTCGACCCAGGGTATGAACAGTGCCCCTACTCGAGTACGGTCTTCCTTTTGAGGTCGAGTTTTAGTTTTTGGACTTCGATCCTTCTCTAGTGAAGCTGAACTCGAGCATTTTGTCGACTTCGCTGAAGCTTTTGAATGTAAAGCGTTTCTTCTTCTCTTTTTGAAAGCGCGCGCTTCACATTCGCACTCTTTGTCTTGGGAATGTGCGAGGTTTTTAATAACCTCATTAATTAGTTTTAATGCCCTGTTTCTCTTGCCTCTTTTATTTTGAACTTTACACACAAGAAACGGTTTTCTTTTCTCTTCTCTGTAACTTCCTCCCTTTTTTCTCTATCTTTCTGTTTTACCTGAGACTTGCATATTCGCATTTTTCTCTGCGACGCTGTTTGGCGATTGTTGGTGAAAAGGCGATTCGGATTTTGTTGCTCCGTCTTTCAACTTCTTCAGAGTTTTCTCCTTTCTTTTCAGGTTGGCTCTCGTTTCTTTACTTCTTTCGTCGTTCCTTTTATTACTTGGTAGAGTTTTGAGAATGCATGTTGGAAAGCTTGAACCTTTTCATTTTCTTTGTGCTTGTTTGTCTCTGTGATGTGTTTTTCCTGGCTTCCTCTTCGACCTTATGTATTTTCTTTGGTATTTCTCCTGATGATTGAAGCTTTTTACATGTTTGTTGCCTGTTTCTGTAGTATTTGATTTCGTGGTTTTTGGGATAATGGCTTGTTTGATTCTGGCAAAGGTTGTGTGTTTTGTGATTTCCCCTTGGCATGCTCTGTTACTTGGCAGTTCCTTTTGTTGATAGACTGTATCTAAGAGGTGGCTTTATTTATTTTTTTCTTTGTTGGGGTAGCTTTGTAGAGGATGATGATCTTTTTAATACTCTTGCTTTGATTTGCGTCTTTCTTCTTGGAGCGTTGCTTTAGAGTCCTTTGCTTGGGATGTTTTAGCCTCTGTAGCCTTCTCTGAGTCTTTTACTCTGTATTACTGCCTCCAAAGGATGCCCCTGGACCTTGGTGTGCGTCTTGGGGCTTTCCTTTTTTGTATTGATCTGAGTCATATTGTCCGAGTTGTTCTGATATCGCCCGAGCTGTATTTGGTTAGTAATCCATTTTCTTTTCTTGTTTGTAGGACTAGTTGGCCATGTCTTCTCGCAAAAATATTGTTGAGGCGTCTTCTAAGGTTTCCGAGGGGATGTCCGACTGGTTGGACTCCCTTGTGTTGCTGTGTGTTTCTCTGGCTAATTCTGAATTCTGTGTGGAGCTTAGGAAACATCACCGAATCTGTAGTAGTAGGGATCAGGAGAACAACTATGAATTGGTAGCACCTGATTCTGATGAAAGGGTTTGCTTCCTTGTTCTGACCCAGGGGGAGCATCCCTTTTTCTATGCATACGACTTCTTTTTTCGCCAGATGAACATCACCCTTCCCTTCACTCCTTTTGAGACCGACCTATTATGATCGTGTAATGTGGCCCCATCTCAGCTTCATCCGAATTCTTGGAGTTTTATCAAGATTTTTCAGTTGGTTTGTCAGGAGTTTGATGTTAAACCTTCTCAAACCCTTTTTTTGTATCTTTTTGTGTTGACCAAACCTGGGACTACAAAAAAGAAGGCTTCTTGGATTTCTTTTAGGTCTGCCCAGGGACATAAAGTTTTTTCCATGTATGATGAGTTTTTTAGGGATTTTAAAAATTACTTTTTTAAGATCTGAGCTGTTGAAGGAGCTCGTCCTTTCTTTTTGGATGAGAATGGCGAGACCCGCTTTCCCTTAGAATGGCAGAAGAACGTAGTGGTGTCTAGGTATACTTGGGAAATGTTGGACGAGGTCGAGCAGGCCTTTGTAACTGTCTTGGAGGATATTTGGGGGGAACCTCCCCATCTTGATACCAAGAAATTTTTGGGAAATCTAACCCTTGTCCGAGCTGTGCTGGGTATTCATTATATTTTGCTCTATTTTATCTTGCTTTCTTCGTTTTCTAGTTTGTAATCTGCTTCTATGGTTAATTTCTTTTTCAGAGATGGTTAAAAATAATGACTCAATGAGGGCCTTCAAAAAGGCGAGGAAGGCTACTGTTGCCCAAAACATTTCGGGCAAGGTGGCTGAGGAAGGATCCTCTCATGTTTCACCGAAGCCATCAGTACCGAGCTCTCCTGGACCGAGGAGTATGATTCCTACTCCTCGGGTCCATGTGCTCGACCCTCCCCAATCCTCTGCTGCCGTTTCTTCTCCTACGGCCGTTCCTCCTTCGAAAAGACCTCGGACTGTTGAGCCCTTTAATCTGGACGCTCCTGATTTTGATGCCATTGGATTTGTTGACCAGCAGATTGGTCCCTATGGTGCCCTTCCTATGGATGATGTTTTTCTTCTTCACTATTTGGATTTCATAACTCGGAGTACCATCAAGATGGCACATATGGGAGTGGCTCTGTACCGAACTGCCCAAGATCTTCCTATCCATGCGACGAAGGCCTTTATGGATGAGGCCAAATCAGAGTTTGACCGGATTAAGGGTTTAAAGGAGGAGCTCGAGGTGAAGGTGACCAAGTTGGAGAAAGAATTGGAGGGTGAAAAGACTAGAGCTGTTGCCTTGGCGGCTTCTGCAAAGTTGGCTAAGGATATGGCGTTGAAGCATAAGGAGAGCTATGTTACGACCTATAGGGAAATGATGCGTCTTAGGGAGGATTTGGAGTCTGCCCGAGCTAATTATGCCGAGCTCCAGGGTCATCTTGTGGGTAGTGTCAATGCTGCTTATGATAATTTGAAGGATCAAGTTTGAGTCCTTGCGCCCGATCTTGACCTCTCTCTCTTCAGCTTGGACAATATTGTAAAAGATGGTAAAATTGTCCCAGATGACCCTGAAGATGATGACGACATCGAGCCTCCTCCCGTGCCTGCCACCAAGGTCTCTGTTGCGCCGACTTCCTCAACCCCTGCAGTTGTTCATCCCGAGTCGGAACCTGATTGTCAGATCTTGAACCGGGATGATGGGACGGTAGATGCGATGCCTCTTCAGACTCGCCCTCCTTCACCCCGTGATGATGCAGCTGAGAAATCTTCAGATCCTCAATGATTATTTCTTTTAGTGTTTTTGTCTATAGCCCGGCTTGTGGGCTTTGAACTTTTTATCTTTTGTAGTCTGCAGTAACTGTTGGATATTTTTTAGTTGCTTCTCTGTTAGCAACTTTATTTTTGAAAAAACAAAGGTAGCTTTTCAGGCTCTTTGGGGTTGACATCTGGTGGCCTCTTGAGTCCTTTTATTATAACCTTCTTCTTGAATGATGTGTTTGTCTGCACCTTATCTGACATTTTTTTAGGTTTTTGGGAGTGTTGGAGACTTGTTGTTCGACCTCTTTTGATTGCTTTCATATTTTCATACTTTGCAGCTTGATTCTTTTGAGGTCGTGAATTTCTGGGTCCAACTCGTATGCCTTCCATTGGCCAACTTCTTTATCTTGGTCTGAAATTATTTTGTAGTAATCCATTTTGTTTGGACCTTTGTTAGGTCGCTTCTATGGATTTACCTTTAATTTTGGCATCTTGGTCGGGCCGACTTCATCATGTCGGTCCCTTCTAAGTTATCTCTAGGAATCCTCTTTTTGGACCTTTGTCAGGTCTCTTTTAGGGATTAATTTTTATAACCTTTTGGTTTTGGGCCGACTTCTTTGCATCGGTCCTTCTAAGTTATTTCTACTTATCCTCTTTCTTGGACCTTTGTCAGGTCTCTTTCAGAGATTACTTTTTATAACTTTCTGGTTTTGGGCCGACTTCTTTACGTCGGTCCCTTCTAAGTTATTTCTAGTAATCCTCTTTCTTGAACCTTTGTCAGGTCTTTTTCAGGGATTACTTTTTATAACTTTCTGGTCTTGGGCCGACTTCTTTACGTCGGTCCCTTATAAGTTATTTCTAGTAATCCTCTTTCTTAGACCTTTGTCAGGTCTCTTTCAGGGATTACTTTTTATAACTTTCTGGTTTTGGGCCGACTTCTTTACGTCGGTCCCTTCTAAGTTATTTCTAGTAATCCTCTTTTTTAGGGCTGGCCAGACCTCTTTCCAGGGATTTACTTTTTATAACTTTGGTTATTGTGGTTGACTGGTCCGACTTCTTCTACGTCGGCCGGTCTTTAAGTTATTTTTAGCAACCTATTTTTATTAAGACCTCATCAGGTCCTTTCTATGGATCACTTTCGATAACTTCTTGCATTATTCAATTTTTGTCGCTTTTTCATCTTTGCCGATTTCGTAGAAATTGGGTTTGATCCCCGTTGGTCGACCTTCTGATGAATTTGGTTTTCATCTTTGTTGGTCTTTACCGTGATCGTGTAGTGAATTTAATTTTCACTTTCTGCCGATCTGTAGCTTTATAATCGGACGATGAATTTTTGCATTTCAGATTAATGCGTCTTGATAAAGAATTTGTGGGAAATCTGAAAAATTTTATTCAAAATAGAAATATGCAAATATGTACATGTGGGAGTTTTACTCCTCTAAGTTAGGT
Source organism: Arachis hypogaea (assembly GCF_003086295.3). Lineage (NCBI taxonomy): Eukaryota > Viridiplantae > Streptophyta > Magnoliopsida > Fabales > Fabaceae > Arachis > Arachis hypogaea. The sequence goes on along the minus strand of NC_092052.1, from coordinate 47,249,265 downwards.
ATTTTACAAATCTTGGCTTGGCGCCTCATTAAAAAACCTTTTCAGGAAAAAGAGTGCACCTTATCCTTAGATCCTTATTACCTCTAACTACAATACCTTCATAGGTTGCAAGCATGCCATGACCTGGGAAGCTCACGCCCTTCGAGTTTGGACAGCCTGTAGTAGCCCTTTCCAAGTACTTCTATGACTCGGTAGGGTCCTTTCCAGGTTGCTGCCAGCTTTCCTTTTCCAGGTCGAGTTGTTCCGATATCATTTCGGATTAGGATGAGGTCGTTCTCGGCAAAACCTCGCGGCACTACCTTTTGATTGTATCTTGAAGCCATTCGTCATTTTAATGCCTCTTCCCTGATCCGAGCTCTTTCTCGGATTTCTGGAAGTAGGTCGAGTTCTTCCCTTTGAAGTTGGGAGTTGGCCTTTTCACTGTAGTGGATCACTCTGGGTGACCCTTCTTCGACCTTGATGAGCGGATAATTTATACGCTTTTTGGCATTGTTTTTAGTATATTTTTAGTATATTTTAGTTAGTTTTTATTATGTTTTTATTAGTTTTTATTTAAAAATTACATTTCTAGACTTTACTATGAGTTTGTGTGTTTTTCTATGATTTCAGGTATTTTCTGGCTGAAATTGAGGGACCTGAGCAAAAATCTGATTCAGAGGCTGAAAAAGGACTGCAGATGCTGTTGGATTCTGACCTCCCTGCAGTCGAAGTGGATTTTCTGGAGCTACAGAAGGCCAATTGGCGCGCTCTCAATTGCGTTGGAAAGTAGACATCCTGGGCTTTCCAGAAATATATAATAGTTTATACTTTGCCCAAGATTTGATGGCCCAAACAGGCGTTCCAAGTCAGCTCAAGAATTTTGGCGTTTATCTCCAAAACTGGCACAAAAGCTGGAGTTAAACGCCCAAACTGGCACAAAAGCTGGCGTTTAAATCCAAGAAAAGTGTCTACACATGGAAGCTTCAATGCTCAGCCCAAGCACACACCAAGTGGGCCTGGAAGAAGATTTCTGCATTAATTACTGATGCACGGAAAACTTGTCTCATAACAAATTTCCTTCGGCAAGTGTACCGAATTTGTCGTCAAGTAAAAACTCACAATAGAGTGAGGTCGAATCCCACAAGGATTGATTGATCAAGCAACTTTAATTAGAGGAATGTTCTAGTTGAGCAAATCAGAATTTGAGTTGAGAATTGCAGAAAATTAAATGGCGGGAAAGTAAATAACAGAAAAGTAAATGCCAGAAATAAAAAGCTGAATGTAAATGATGGAAAGTAAATTGCAGAATCTTAAATGGGAATGGGGGAATTGCTCATAAAAGTAAATGACAGAAATTAAAGAGAATGGGTAAGATCAGAAATGGGGAGTTCATTGGGCTCAGGAGATGTTGCATTCTCCGGATCAATTTTATTTTCATCTCTTCCTCAATCAATGCTCTCATTGATCTCCTTGGCAATCTTAAGTGATCGAATTACAATTCCTTGTAATTCAATCTCTCAAATCTTGATCAATAGCCAATTCCTTGGTCAATTGCTCATGAGAAGAGATGAAGTATGGTCACTGATTATACCACATACATTTCCCAAATCAAGTGTTGAGAGGATTATAGTCACATATCCATCCAAACCCAATTTGGTCCAGCATGAGAAAGCATTTCTAGCATGATCTCTTCATTCCTCTTTCAAGGTTCAGAAGAGATCCAAGTTTGAATAGCTTCTTTTCCAAGATAACTACCCAATTGGATGAAGATCGAAAGCTTTCAAGGAAAATCAAGAGAAAAGATAGAAGAAGAATAATGAAAACTAGTATTGATCCATCAAATTACAACAGAGCTCCCTAACCCAATGAAAGGGGTTTAGTTGTTCATAGCTCTGGAAAATAAAAACAAAGATGGAGAATATATGATAAAACTAGAAGTGCAAAGAAAGTAAAATACAGAGAGTAGTTCTATGCCAAGAGGCTCCCTATAATTTCCAACTCTCCTTTCTAATTCAAAGCTACTCCTATATATACTACTCTTCTGTTCTTCTAGTTGGCTCTTCAAGTCTTGGGTATGGGCCTTTGGATCTTGAGTTTGAAGCAGTTCTCTTCTTCATTGGGCTTAGTTTTGCTTGCAGAGAGAAAGTGTGAAGTGGGTAGAGACTTTAGCTCAGGACGTTAGGGGTGTTAACGTTAAGTGAAAATGTGGGTTCGAGAACGTTAGTGACAATCACCTTTTTCACTAACGTTCCTCACCAAAATAAGAGCCACGCTAACTTCAACATTAGTGGTACAAACGTTGCCACTAACGTTGCCTCTATGCCCTTCGCACACGTTACTGGGACTTACCTTTCCCAGTAACGTTGAGAAGTCTCCCCCTTCCTTACGTTAGAGTCCACGTTAACTTAGTTAACGTGGCTCTTTTAACGTAGGCTTGCCAACCTTTGAGAACGTTAGTGACATTTACCTTTGTCACTAACGCTCCAATGTGCCCCTATTTCTCACGTTAGAGTCCACGTTAACTAGGTTAACGTGGCTTCTAACGTGGCCATGCTAGCCATCTCCAACGTTAGTGACAAAGTTGAGTGTCACTAACGTTGGCTCATCATTCCCTTATCCACGTTAGCTTCCACGTTAACTAACGTGGGAGTTAACGTGGCTCATAGTGGCTTGTGTGGGCTCCTTCCAACGTTAGTGGCAATGTTAGGTGCCACTAACGTTGGCGATCACCTTCCTTCTTCACGTTAGCTTCCACGTTAACTAGGTTAACGTGGGAGTTAACGTGGCTTATTGGGGCTTGTATGGGTTAATCCCAGCGTTAGTGACAATGTTTGGTGTCACTAACGTTGTCGATCACCTACTTTCTTCACGTTAGCTTCCACGTTAACTAGGTTAACGTGGGAGTTAACGTGGCTTATTGTGACTTGGCCAACGTTAGTGACAAAGTTGAATGTCACTAACATTGGCTTCCCCTTTATTTCTTAACATTAGAGCCCACGTTAACTAAGTTAATGTGGCTCTTAACATGGCCACTTATGAGCTTGGTCCAACGTTAGTGACAAAGGTCAGTGTCACTAACGTTGGCTCCATTTCCTTTCCTCCACGTTAGAGTTCACGTTAACTTAGTTAACGTGACTCTTAACATGGGCAATGATGGCTTCGAGGGCGTTATTGGCGATTACTTTTCTCATTAACTTTGTAAGTTACTCCCATTCCACGTTAGGAGTTACGTTAGTTAGATTAATGTGGCTGCTAACGTGGTTCTTCCTTGCTTCCTTTGTCCTGAAATCAAGCAATAGAGTGTATCAAAGTTCTAGTCCAAGTCATGGGAAATACAACATCCAATCTGTCATTAAACTCATGCAAAATTCTCATGAAATCATGTAAAGTGCACAATGTATGCTTGAATCAAGATGTAAGTGAATATCTACCCAAAACTAGCTTATTTTCTAAGGAAATGCATGAAACTACCCTAAAAACAGTAAAGAAAAGGTCAGTGAAACTGGCCAAAATGCCCTGGAATCACAACACCAAACTTAAATCTTGCTTGTCCCTAAGCAAGTACTGGAACAAGAGAATGATGAATGGAATGCCAAGAGAAATGAGTCATTCTTGTGGAGGTCATGTCCTTGGTTTTATGGTGGTTTCATGCATAGCAACTTAGATTCATTCCTTTACTGGCTTTCAGACCTTTATCATGTCATAGAATACTCACTATGATTGCATCCCATGAGACTTTTATTCATTGATCCTTTTATTGTTATTTCAGGGCTTATTTGTGTTCTTAGGCTAAGTGCTCTGTAAGGGGGCCACTCTTTAAGATAAGCTTTCAGCCAACACTCCCGAACCAGTTTGTTCAAGGTGCTAGGTGTTAAGACACCCCTAAGGACTTACTCCCTCAAGTCTCTTTCCCCCATACATACACACCACAGGCATAGTGTTTATTTATTTTCTTTTCTTGAGACCTTGGTGTCCAGTACCTCTTTGGGGTACTAAATGCTCTGTAGTGAAGGTTACTCTTGATAGTGGACTTTCAGCTGATAATCCCGAGTTAGTTAACCCAAGTTACCAAGTGATAAGGCACCCCTAAGAGCTTATTCATCCAAGTAGATCCCTCACACAGGAGCACCACAGACACATGCCTCAAGATTAAAACCATTGGTGCCTAGCCTTATTGCTTACTCTTTTTCTTTTATTTTTCAACCTTTATTGTTCTTTCCCTTTTTCTTATTAGGATCTTCTTATTTAGCTTGTCTCATGGGGTGTGTCTCAGGCATAGTATTCATGACAGATAGTTGTCATCCCACCTTGTGGTTGAACCAACTTAGCTAACTTATGACCACACCATAAACTCATGAACTTACTCCATAGTATGAACTCTTCTCTGGTCTTTTAAAACACTCATTCTCTTTTCATTTGATTCAAAAGGACAAGCATACAAGTAAGCCAAGTGATGATGCAGTGACATAAAGACTAGCAAGCATAGACCTATTCAAAAAAAACTTAAAAGACAGAATTTAAAAAGGTTCAAACTACTATGGAAGCATGTTCTATTTCATACAAGATCTTCCTTATTTAAAGCATAGAGAAAGATGGACCAAAGAAGGAACTCCACCACCTTTTACTCGTGTGGTTGCCCATGCTCTCTTCCTTGTTTGTCCTCTTTGTGTCCTCTTGCATTTCCTTGCATCCGTGCCAATCTTGCTTGCTTCCAATCCTCAAGTGCCTTCCTTACTGATTCATGACTCTCTTCCACCTTTTGTCTTTCTTCTCGTGCTAATTCATCCCTCATTTCTTCGTACCTTGTAATTCCTGAATGCAATATAGGCAGCTGTCCTACTAAGTAACCGAGCCTGGCTTGAGTGTTTATATGATGCCCAGTCTCGCTCAGGTAAACTCCTTCTGCGAATGCCTTTTGCTCATCCAGTAGTTCTGCCTGTTCTATTTGTCTTCGATGCATCTCATGTATGTGTGCACCTTGATGTGCTTGGATGTTGATTAGCCTCTGGATGGATTCTTGTTGTTCATTTTGCCTCTGTTCCATCCTGTGGAATGTTTTACCCCATTTTTGTCCTTGACTCAGTTGTTGCTCCATCATTTGCTTTTGCCACTCCCCTTGTTGAGTCATCCATCTTGAGAGTGATTCCTCTTGCTGCCCCATCATCTGTAGTTGAAGCTCTTTCTGTGCTCCTTGGCTTTCCAAATATTGTCGAGATAGGCCATCAATAGCTTCTTGCTGTTGGTGCATATCCAAGGTGACTGGTGCTTGCCCTTCTAAGACTTGTCCTTCTACTACTTGAGGGGCTGGCCTCTTCCTTTGCTTCCGTTGAGGCAGGGGGGATGCGGTAGCATGCATTCATCGAACGGTTATTGGAATGCCCTCTTTTATCCACACGGGGTCCTCATCTTCAAACACCACCCCAGCTTTCTTGCACAGTCGGTAAATAGTGCTGGGGTAACCTAACGTTCCTCTTGAGTCGCTTTTCTCTGCCATTTTTCTAATGCCTTCTGCTATGAGTTCATGAACCTTGATCTCTCCTCCTTTGAGTATACAGTGCACCATTGTGGCTCTCTTGAGATTTACCTCCGAGTTGTTCCCTGCTGGGAGGATGGACCTTCTTACAATTTCGAACCACCCTTTTGCTTCCAGGGTGAGATCTGCTCTCTTGAGGAACCGGGGTCTTCCATCTGCATACCTCTCCCAATCAGCTGCTATGACACAGATGTCAGTCACGATTTCTGTGAGCTCATCATTGTCAGGGCTCTTACTTATCCTTGCATGATAACTGGGCTCATCAAAATGTGGTGATTTCAAGTGAAGAGTTTTTGTTATAGCATTTGGGCTGAAGTCTACCTCCTTTCCTCTTACATAGCTTTTGAAGGTTGGGGCCCTGGTTTTGTCTTCTCTAACCACATTTGCGTAGAACTCTTTGATGAGGTTTGCATTGATCTTCCCCTCTGGATTAGTGAGCCTTTGCCACCCTCTTTGTTCAATTTTCTCCCGAATCTGTGGGCACTCGTCTTCATTGATTTGGAAGGTTAACTCAGGCAGTATCTTCTTGATCTTGATCCTTTCAAATTCTTGTTCATGGAAGGCAGTTTTGAATCTCTTCTCATTGAAAGGAATGTTCTCCATTGGTTCCTTCCTCTTTTGCCTCTTGGAACTTGATGATGCCATAAATTTGAGTTGCTGTTTGAGGGGATTGGAAGGTAAGGATAGATGAGGAATTTGGTTGGTTAAGACGAGGTGTGATGAATGGGTTTTGGATGTCGAAAGTGTGAAGTGTGGAGAGTGGGAATTTGAATGTGAGGGGTAAGTATGCATTAGGACTCATTTATATAGGGAGATTATGAGTGAGTGGAGGGTGTGGATTGATGGAATGGTTGCTTGATGGATGATTGGGGTTGTGCATGGAGAAAGGACAAGGATCATCACTTTATGAGGGTTATTGGTTCGGTCTTCAAGAGTATCCTTTCTTCAATGTTGCATGGCAACATTTTCCAATGCATTCCTTCTTGAGACAAGTGTGTAGTTTCTCTTCATGAAGTGGCCGAACATTTCTCATGTAATTGTCCAATCAATCTCCTTCAATGTTCCTCTCCTTTTCCCTATAAAGATCAAATAAGAAAAGTAAGAATTAATATCATAAAAAAAACAAGTTAAACTTTACGGCTAGAATAATAAAAAGAAGAACAGATTTTGTTTATTCATGAACTCTAACTAACTAACTAACTGTGTATCCTTACATGCACATTGGTGGCACCATGGGGTGACACCAAACTTAGTTTGGAGCATTGTGATGAAAAGTTCTGTTCAAAGCTCCAAGACTAGCATGCTCTCAGTTGCATTCATGCTTTCTTGGCATGCTTTGAACACCAAACTTGTTCTTCACTATATACTGTCTATTAAGGATTTCACCAAGTGTTTGTCAAGTCTGGGTTGGAATTCATGAATATTGACTTATTCACTATTTTCTAAAAGCATATAAAACATGGGTTGCCTCCCATGAAGCGCTTCTTTAGCGTCACTAGCTTGACGTTTCTCCCTCATCAGGGTGGTTGGTAATGCTTAAAGTCCTCCCCTCTTGCTGTGGACTTATATCCATTGGTTGTATCAATGATCTCTACATGTTCCAAGGAGAGAACTCTGTTGATAGTGAAGACCTTAGGTAACTGAGATGGTACAGTGAGGAGATTAGGGGGGATATCTGGGAAGTAAGCTGAGATCACTTTATCCCCTGGAGAGAAGTCCTCTGTAGGGATCTTCTTGTTCCTCCACCCCCTTGGTACCTTCTTCTTTGTCCCTTTTGATGTTGCCTTGCTCTTTGTGACTTTTTCTTCTAAGGGAATTTTGTTGTTGTCTTCACATGTCTCTGGTGGTTTAGGTTCCTCCAGCTTTTCCTTGAGCTGTGACAACTGCTTATTTCCTTGTTCATCAACCAAGGGCTTTCCCAGATGGGCTGGTTGTGCTTCAGTGCTTGCTTCCTCTGTCAGCATCTCATTATGATCTTTGCTTGGTTCTTTGTTCTCTTGGTCTGATTCTTGTGAGAGTTTAAAGACATTAAAGCTGAGTCATTCATCATGGATCCTCAATATTAGCTCCCTTCACTCCACATCTATGAGTGCTCTGGCTATAGTTAGGAATGGTCTTCCCAATATGATTGGGTGAGTGTGACTCTCTTCCATGTCCAGAATGACAAAGTTTGTGGGAAGAAAGTATTTCCCAACCTTTACTAACACATTTTCCACCACTCCTATTGCTTGTTTTTGAGTTTTGTCTGCCAGCCTGATGACTACATCTGTGGGCATTATCTCATTGATCTTCAGCCTCTTCACTAGGGATAAGGGCATTAAGTTGATGCTTGCTCCCAAATCGCAGAGTGCTTTATCAAACATTGTTTCTCCTCTGGCACAGGGGACATGAAAACTCCCTGGATCTTTTCTTTTTGTAGGCAACTGTGGTTGAATGAGGGCACTGCACTCCTTGTTCATCACTATAGTTTGGCCTCCCTTGAGTGAGCTTTTCCTGGGAAGCAGCTCCTTCATATACTTGATGTATGCAGGCATTTGTTGAATAGTCTTGATGAATGGTATGTTGACATGCAGAGATGCAAACAAATCTAGAAACCTTGAGTATATTCCCTTCTCTACAGCACCATTGAGCAGTTGGGGAAAAGGTGCATAGAGTCTCAGCAGCTCCTGTTTTGAGATTTCTGGTTCTTGGTAATCTTTTTCCTCCTTCTCTGCTGAGGTGTCTCCAGGTTGTTCTGCCGACTTGTTTGGCTTGTCCTCAGTCTCCTTATCACTTATAGTGACCATCTTGCAATCTTCCCATCTTACTTTCTTTGTTTCACCTCTCGGATTCTTCTCTGTGTCACTTGGGAATCCATTTGTGGGTTTGGGATCTGCTCAGAGAGATACCCCACTTGAGATTCTAATCTCTTGATTGTATCTCCTTGGTTCTTAAAATTTGCTCGCACTTCCTCCTTGAATGCCTTGTTGTCTTGAATCTCTTTGCCAATGCCTTCAAGTAGATTCTCAATCCTTGAGAGTCTGTCATCAAATGATGGTAGATTGGGATTAGAGGTGGAAGGATGAGGTAAGTTATTTTGGTTTTGATATGAATGTGGAGAGGTGTTGTTATGGGGGTGTTGATATGGTCTAGATGTGAAATATTGGTGAGCTGCATTGTTGTTAGGATTTGAACGTCTTTGATCTAGGCCTTGGTCTTGTTGATTTCCCCACCCAAAGTTTGGGTGATTCCTCCATCCAGGGTTATAGGTCTTAGAGTATGGATCATGGTTTTGCCTAGGTGAATTCCCAATGTAGTTGGCTTGCTCCTGACTACCCTCTGCTTCTTCATTCACTCCTTCTTGGGTTGTTGATGAAGTAGTGATTGCTGCTACTTGGTTCCTCTCCATCTTCTTGGTGAGGTCAGCCAGCTGTTGGGTAATGAGCTTGTTTTGGGCCAGCAGAGCATCTACATTGTTTAGCTCCATTACTCCTCTAGTGTTGCCTCTTTCAGAAGCATAGAAATAATCATTCTCTGCTACTGTTTCAATGACATCTATGGCTTCCTCAATGGTCTTCTTCTTGTTCAAAGATCCTCCGGATGAATGGTTTACTGCCTTCTTTGATTCATATGACAGGCCTTCATAGAAAATGTGCAGCTGCACCCATTCGTTGAACATATCTGGTGGGCACCTCCTTGTTAGGTCCTTAAACCTCTCCCATGCTTCATAAAGAGTCTCACCATCTTGTTGCCTGAAAGTTTGGACCTCAGCTCTCAGCCTATTGATTCGTTGAGGAGGGTAAAATATTGCTAAGAATTTGTTCACCACATCTTCCCAGTTGTCAAGCTCTCCTTCGGGAAAGACTCCAGCCACTTGGCTGCCTTATCCTTGAGTGAGAATGGAAATAAGAGCAGTCTATAGGCGTCAGGATGAACACCATTAGATTTCACTGTGTCACATATTCTCAGGAAGGTGGTTAGATGTTGATTGGGGTCTTCTTGGACACTTCCTCCGAACGAACAGTTGTTCTGAACAAGGGTGATGAGCTGTGGTTTTAGTTCAAAATTGTTGGCATGGATGGTTGGCTTTTGAATGCTACTTCCACAGTTTCCTGGGTTTGGATTGATGTAAGAGCCTAAAACTCTTCTATCCTCCCCAGCATGATTTGCTCGACCTCCTCCGCCATGGTTGTGAGCCTCTTCTTCATGATGGTTTTCCATGTTTTCTTCCATGTTTGGTTCAAAGTATTCCTCCTCTTCCTCAGCACCAACTACTCTTTTTCCTCTTGCTTCCCTCCTTAATCTAAAGAAGGTCCTCTCAGGTTCAGAATCAAGGAAGTTGAAGCCCCGCTTCTTCTCCCTGTCATACAACCAACAAGTACAAGCAAGGAAAATAGATGCAGAAAGTATTTCTGTCAGAATGACTGTTAGTGTGAGTGATGCAATATATCAAACAGTTAGTGGGTTAGTGAAATGAATGGTAAATAACTAAAATAAAAAAGTAGGGGGAAGGGAAGAAATTAACTAAAACTAAAGTAAATTACTCAAACAGAAAATTAAATCAAACAAAATTAAAATGCTCAATCTAGTTATCCTCCAATTTAATCATTGTTGATGCACATTCAATCCCCGGCAACGGCGCCATAAACTTGATGCACGAAAAACTTGTCTCATAACAAATTTCCTTCGGCAAGTGTACCGAATTTGTCGTCAAGTAAAAACTCACAATAGAGTGAGGTCGAATCCCATAGGGATTGATTGATCAAGCAACTTTAATTAGAGGAATGTTCTAGTTGAGCGAATCAGAATTTGAGTTGAGAATTGCAGAGAATTAAATGGCGGAAAAGTAAATAACAGAAAAGTAAATGCTAGAAATAAAGAGCTGAATGTAAATGACGGAAAGTAAATTGCAGAATCTTAAATGGGAATGGGGTAATTGCTCATAAAAGTAAATGACAGAAATTAAAGAGAATGGGTAAGATCAGAAATGGAGAGTTCATTGGGCTCAGGAGATGTTGCATTCTCCGGATCAATTTCATTTTCATCTCTTCCTCAATCAATGCACTCATTGATCTCTTTGACAATCTTAAGTGATCGAATTACAATTCCTTGTAATTCAATCTCTCAAATCTTGATCAATAGCCGATTCCTTGGTCAATTGCTCATGAGAAGAGATGAAGTATGGTCACTGATTATACCACATGCATTTCCCAAATCAAGTGTTGAGAGGATTATAGTCACATATCCATCCAAACCCAATTTGGTCAGCATGAGAAAGCATTTCTAGCATGATCTCTTCATTCCTCTTTCAAGTTCAGAAGAGATCCAAGTTTGAATAGCTTCTTTTCCAAGATAACTACCCAATTGGATGAAGATCGAAAGCTTTCAAGTAAAATCAAGAGAAAAGATAGAAGAAGAATAATGAAAACTAGTATTGATCCATCAAATTACAACAGAGCTCCCTAACCCAATGAAAGGGGTTTAGTTGTTCATAGCTCTGGAAAATAAAAACAAAGATGGAGAATACATGATAAAACTAGAAGTGCAGAGAAAGTAAAATACAGAGAGTAGTTCTATGCCAAGAGGCTCCCTATAATTTCCAACTCTCCTTTCTAATTCAAAGCTACTCCTATATATACTACTCTTCTGTTCTTCTAGTTGGCTCTTCAAGTCTCTGATATGGGCCTTTGGATCTTGAGTTTGAAGCAGTTCTCTTCTTCATTGGACTTAGTTTTTCTTGCAGAGTGAAAGTGTGAAGTGGGCAGAGACTTTAGCTCAACACGTTAGGGGTGTTAACGTTAAGTGAAAATGTGGGTTCGAGAACGTTAGTGACAATCACCTTTTTCACTAACGTTCCTCACCAAAGTAAGAGCCACGTTAACTTCAACGTTAGTGGCACAAACGTGCCACCAACGTTGCCTCTATGCCCTTCGCACACGTTACTGGGACTTACCTTTCCCAGTAACGTTGAGAAGTCTCCCCCTTCCTTACGTTAGAGTCCACGTTAACATAGTTAACGTGGCTCTTTTAACGTAGGCTTGCCAACCTTCGAGAACGTTAGTGACACTTACCTTTGTCACTACGTTCCATGTGCCCCTTTTCTCACGTTAGAGTCCACGTTAACTAGGTTAACGTGGCTGCTAACGTGGCCATGCTAGCCATCTCCAACGTTAGTGACAAAGTTGAGTGTCACTAACGTTGGCTCATCATTCCCTTATCCACATTAGCTTCCACGTTAACTAAGTTAACGTGGGAGTTAACGTGGCTCATAGTGGCTTGTGGGGCTCCTTCCAACGTTAGTGACAATGTTAGGTGTCACTAACGTTGGCGATCACCTTCCTTCTTCACGTTAGCTTCCACGTTAACTAGGTTAACGTGGGGAGTTAACGTGGCTTATTGGGGCTTGTGTGGGTTAATCCCAACGTTAGTGACAATGTTTGGTGTCACTAACGTTGGTCGATCACCTACTTTCTTCATGTTAGCTTCCACGTTAACTAGGTTAACGTGGGAGTAACATGGCTTATTGTGACTTGGCCAATGTTAGTGACAAAGTTGAATGTCACTAACGTTGGCTTCCCCTTTACTTCTTAACGTTAGAGCCCACGTTAACTAAGTTAACGTGGCTCTTAACATGGCCACTTATGAGCTTGGTCCAACGTTAGTGACAAAGGTAAGTGTCACTAACGTTGGCTCCATTTCCTTTCCTCCACGTTAGAGTTCACGTAAACTTAGTTAACGTGACTCTTAACGTGGGCAATGATGGCTTCGAGAGCGTTATTGGCGATTACTTTTCTCATTAACTTTGCAAGTTACTCCCATTCCACGTTAGGAGTTACGTTAATTAGATTAACGTGGCTGCTAACTTGGTTCTTCCTTGCTTCCTTTGTCCTGAAATCAAGCAATAGAGTGCATCAAAGTTCTAGTCCAAGTCATGGGAAATACAACATCCAATCTGTCATTAAACTCATGCAAATCCTCATGAAATCATGTAAAATGCACAATGTATTCTTGAATCAAGATGTAAGTGATATCTACCCAAACTAGCTTATTTTCTAAGGAAATGCATGAAACTACCCTAAAACAGTAAAGAAAAGGTCAGTGAAACTGGCCAAATGGCC